>NW_027072041.1:11671889-11867188 GCF_038088225.1 Cyrtonyx montezumae
CCTACATATTACATCTGTTTTGGCTAGCACACCACTGAGCACTTGTGATGCTCTATACTAACGCACACGCCATGTGTTCACAGAAGTGCTGGCTCCACACTTGAACAGTAGCTGTGGTCAGAGGTGACTGATCTGTTTTGAAAAGTTCTTGCATTATCATAGCTGAACCTGAGCTCAAATAATGTTTTAAAACTCTTCTCCATCATGTAGTGGAGCTCTGGTAACTAAAACACTTGCACCGTTTCCAAATGGATTTTATTCATTTGATGTAAATTAGTATTTGATTTATTGGACAAAAGTAATCAGGGTGCTCTTGGAAGCACTGAGGACCACTGTGTGTGGCTGTCACTTGGTTATACAACATAGGCACTTGTACACTGCCCTGAGGAAAAGCAAGGAACAGACACAAGCTCATCCACGGCCACATGGTGCTTTGGTTATTTTGGTCAAACCAACAGTGGGCATGTTAATTCCATTTCAAAGGTGGTGAGATTTAGGTTTATTCTTCACTGACCTGGTCCAAGCTAAAGTGAAATATTTCAAACTGAAACAAGAATGACTAGAGTGGAATTTTCCCCCTGTTTGAGCAGCCTAATTTCTTTTAAGTTTTTTGGAGGACTGAGAACATATCCTGCTGAGCCTCAGGCACAGGCATGGCCTCCAAAGGGCAGACAAGTACCATGAGAAGCAAGGATGGAATGGGAGCGTGGATAGGTGGGAAATGAGGCAGTCCTGTGGGGACAGAGTGGTGCTCACCTGCTATTGGTTAAGGACAAACAGGGCACAGGTAGGTGGCAGGAACTGCACCCCTCTCTGCAATATGCTGACCATGGAACGACAGCTCCTACTTAGCACAGAAAGGTAACAAAATATGTGGTTATAAAAGCTATCTTTCTTCTTTTCCCTATGTGCATACACTATGAGCCCAGTATGTGTTTTGGCAAGAAGAAATTGTAATTTCATTTCTCATTTACTTCAGCAAGACTTTTTCTCACAAAAGAAAACACATCTGGATTTTTAACCTAAAATCATTGCTTGCTGTCACTTTTTGTTACTTACTCACAGTTTATGTATGTAATAGCTTGCAAAATAACTTACAAAAAAAAAAAAAAAGAAGAAGAAGAAATGTATTTACTTCTTAAATATAGCTTCCAGTTTTCTCTGTAGGTAGCTCTGTTTCCCTGCCTGTTCATTCTCTTACCTCACACATTCGTGCTCTCTGTTCTTTGCTGTATTTTTCCTTTTAAAGCACATTTGATATGGAACATGGAGAAGAACATTATATAGCAGCTGTTTCTAATTGATTAGTCAGTGTAGTTAACCTTCTAAAAAGACTCCTAGAAAAATGTCCCCTTTAAATTAGATGTGCAACGAAACCATTGAGTTCTTAGAAATGTTTTCATCAATGCTGAATAATATTTATACTGTTACTAAAATCAGCAACTTATAGGTCCTCACTTAGGCTTTATTGCAGAGCTTGTGAGCGAGGACAGTAAGGTCCTTCACTGCAGGAAAATTATTGACAAAAGTATAACTCTATGGTGTAGAATGTTAAAGTGTTGGGCTTTCTATCCATTTAAGTGGAACTAAAAAAGCATTTCCCTAAAATATTTCCTTTCTTTGATCACCTTTCCTATCCGGATCATGATAAGCAATGAACTTGCAGCTTCCTCTCTCTATTGCCAGAAAAGTACTCCTTTGGGATTTGTTTTTCCCCACCAAAAATTCATTTTATTGCTGTTTTTCTCGGCTTTTCTCTGTCTCCTGAAGGTCTACTTGTGCATTTTCCAGGCTTTTTGCTTGAATTAGTTTGAGGCGTACAGTAAATAAAATTAGCCAGGTTTCTACAAATGGATGGTTGTTCAACAACTGCTTCCTGCTTGCATAAGTGCGCGCAGCGGGTAATGCGTGGTGTCATTAGTCTCGTTCAGCTGCACGTATGGCTGGGAGGGCATGTTTGCATTTCATTTGAACAGATATGATTAGCTGTTCTCAGAGCTCGTCTGCAGTAACACTGAAAATGTGTCATGCGCTATTACCCAAGCAAATGTAATGCCCCCAAAATAAACATGCCCCGCTAGTTTGCAGGCAGTAATTGAAGGAAAAACAGGTGTTTCCCATACTCTTTGTGATTGCCTACATATGGGGCTTGTACATTATACTTCAGTAACTTCAGAGGACTGGCTTCTGCAGAAAGATATAGAGTTACCAAAAAAGAGTGAGTTTCAAGAGTCTCCTTCGGTCTACAGCCAAATTAAATACAAGTGGTGCAGCCCTCTTTAGAATTTAAATAACTAAACCACACCAGCGACCACTTTAGCCATCAAACGGGGTTTCCAGCAATTCTCTTTTCCAAGTGTGGTACTGGGTGTGTTTTAACACTTAGCATGTTGGAACTAAATGCAATGCAAAATGCCATTTAAGTGTTGTCAACCCCCTCAAGTTGGAGCTTTCAAACAGAACCAGTAAAATAACACTGACATCTTCTAATAGATTGCTTTTACGCTGTGCAGCCTGAAGTTTCATCTGGCAGAACCAGCGAGTTCCTGACAGCTGCTAAGGTGGGTGATATTGCAGCGCAACCAGCAGGCATGGTTTTATGAGATGCAGGTAGAAATGTCAGTGGCCACTTTGTATGTATGACACACATTTTACAGTGGGTTGTTCTTCCCAAAGAATGCACCTGGATGAGAGGCAGAAGGAGGAAGGAGGAGTTGCTTCTGCCAGCTGGTCAGGGTGAGAGAGGGTGCTCCTGGGTATGGAGTTCTGGTCTCATCTCTCACTGTCAATTTAGCAGCAGAATGCAGAGAAACAGTAACACCTCCAGGATGTATTCCTTCTGCTTTCAAACATTACTATATTGATGGCTTACTGTTTGCTCATGAGGAACTTCCAATATTTTATCCTAGTTATGCTTATGTACTGAAAGGAAGCTCAACAAAAAATCACAGAATCCCAGACAGGCTGAGTTTGGTAGGACCTCTGGGTCCATCAGGCCCAACCCCAGCTCCAGCAGCACCCAGAGCACGGTGCCCAGGCCATGTCCCAGGAGCTGTGGAGATCTCCATGGAGGAGACTGCCCAGCCTGTGTCCCATTGCCAGTGCTCCATCACCCGCACAGCACCGAATTGCTGCCTGATGGGTGGGGGAGCCTCCTGTGTTTCAGTCTGTGCCCATTGCCACACAGGGCACTACTGACAGGAGCCTGGCTCTGTCCTCTGTGCACCATCCTCTCAGGTATTTATGAGTGCCCTGTCCAGGCAGAATGTCACAGCTCTCTCAAGTCTTTCTCATAGGAGACATGCTCTACTCTTTTTATCATTTGGGGATCCTAAACTGGACTCTATTCAGTGTATCCGTGTCTGTCTTCTACATGTGAACCCAGAATAAGACACAGTACTCCAGGTGACAGCAGTGCACTCATCAAATTGAGCAGAGAATTACCTTCCTTGACCTGCTGGCAATTCTTTGCCCACTGCAGCCCAGGACACCATCAGCCTTCTCTGCTGGAAGGACATATTTCTGGCTTATACTCAGCTTGGTGTCCACCAGGATGCCCTGGTCATTTTCTTCCAGACTGCAATCCAGCTGGGTGGCTCCCAGCATGTCCTGGTACTTAGTTTCACTCAGCCTTAGGAAATGACATTAGAGATGAATTTGCTCTCTGGCAAATGTGATTATACAACTCCATTCTTCATGAAAAAAAAAAAAAAAGAAATATATATATCAAAATATGAAAATGATAAAATGATGGAGCTTACCTGAAACTTCAAGATTATTTCTGCAGATAAATTACTGTTTTTTAACTGCCTTTGTTTTTCATACGATCACAGAATTGTTAATGTTGAAAGAGACCTCTAAGATCACCAGGTCCAACCATGAGCTGATCCATACCATGACACATCCACACAGTTCTTGGACACCTCCCAGGACAGTGACTCCTCCATTTCCATGGGCAGCCTGTGCCAGTGCCTCACCACTCTTTGTGAGATGAAATTGCTCCAAATATCCAACCTGATCTGTTCCTTTTTTGTCTTTGCTTTTTCTCTGTCTTATTAAGACAATTGATCCTCTTCTACAAGGTGCACAAAAATAAAGGAATACAACTTCATCACTTTTAAGTTTCATTTGAGTGACAGCTTTCTCACATGAGTCTCAAGGTTTCATGCTTGTGCTTCCTACCTTATAATCAATATATTTCTTTGGATACCAGCTGCCATTCAGAGGTGATGAAGCTTCTGAGTTTTTCATCCTTTCCTCATCTGACAGAACAGTGTCTGCATTGCTCTGACTGATCAAGCAGAAATGTGGCAGGATGGATTTGTTGCCAGTGGGAATGAGGTGAAACAAGCAGCACCAGCTAGAGCAGAGAGCAAAACCCAACAACAGCTCCCCTACCTGGCTCCTGTTTCCAGGGTATCCAGCAGAGCCTTCTCACCAGCACATGCTGCAGCAAACAGGAGTAGATGTCCTGAATGATGCTGTAGCAGCTGAGAAGAAGGTCAAGATCAAAAATAATAAGAGAATCATAGAATCATCAAGGTTGGGGAAAAAAAACAAACACTAAGATCATCTAGTCCAATCATCAACCTATTCCTACCATGTTCACTAACCATATTCCTCAGTGCCAGTCTTTGTGATCAAACATGAGCTACCATGTGAAAGTAATTTAGCCCTACTAACAAGCAGAGAATAGGACTGTGTGTGAGCACTTGGCTTCTCAAAGCTTGTCTGTCTCCCTTTCTCATGGACATTTTTTGAAGGAACAGAAATCTGAATGTAAAAGTACAGCTAGATTTTGAAATCCATACAAACCTCTTTAGGAAGAAGAGATAACCCCCTCTTCCCCCCCCCCCCCCCCCAAAAAAAAAAAAAAAAAAAAAACCCACATGCACACAAAAACAATTAAGCTCTTATAAATAGTCGCTGTGTCATACAGTACTATAATGAGGGTGACTTTTCAGGATGTATGAGAACATGTCCAGTATCAACTTCCTCCAAATGCCAAACATAAACAGAAGCTCTTCCAAATACCCCCGAGGTGGGTGCCCTGCAAGGGAAGAATCATGTGCATCAGCAAGTGATTCCCAATCATCCATCACATTTCTCCACAATAAGAAAATAAATCCTTCCCAGAAGTAGGCTCACTTAGAATTAACTCTGTCTGGAAAACCAAGTTAAATGCAAGCCATACTGTAGAAATAATCTTTTTATGACTGTTCTTAAGTCTGAGTTTGTGTTCACCAGAATGCCATAGGGTGCAATAGGGGCTACGTGTATCTTCCACAGATAAACAACAAACCTGAAGTGCTTGTGGAGCATGAAACAATTACTGTTGGCTGCACCTGAGGCTGCTGAGCAAGCTGTTCCTTTCATTGTGCTATTATTAGATGGAAGCTGAGAGAGTTGGACAGCAGTGCTCATTAATGGATAGGATAGCCAAGTCTGTGGAGCACACGGCTTGTTTTCTGTCAGAGCTCAGAGCTCTATGCACACCTAACTGGAGGCCTGAACAAAATGATTTCCCCATGAATAAAGCACAGTGAAATGAATTAAGAATTTCGAAAAGAGGCCACAGATTTCAAGGCAGTTTTTGGGAGACTTGTGAATATAAATTGTCACCATACTGATGGCTTTCATTTCATCTCTGTATACAGATGTTTCCATGTAGCTGTGAAGTATCAAATACATAATGGAAGCCTATGTGCAATATAGAACTGAGAGGTGAAAATTCTTCTGTGTTCTAAGTAGAATAGTACCAATAAAATCGACACAGGGGAAAAGCCTGCACCGACCCAGAGATGGTTTTGACAGGAAGAGCACACTTAAAGGCAGCCTCAGGACCACAGTGTTACAAGTGGAGCAGAGGGATTTATATGGCTCCTGTCCAGGAAGGTAAGGAAAACACATTTCTGACAGCAAGCACTAAGAAAACCTTGCGGCTCATGCAATCAATTGCACTGAACAGAAAACACGTCCAGACCCTGGCTTGACTTGGACAAACCCTGGGCTGCCCTTACAGCTCTGCAGAAAGCGAGTGCTGCTGAACGTCAGGATGGCGTAGCATCATTTTATTGACGTTTTGTATTGACACTCAGTGACACCGGCGCTTCGGCGTACTCACTACAGACACACCCTTCCCTAGAGCCCCACTCGGACTCCCATCCTGTTCTGCTCCGTGGGTGCAATGCCCACGCTCCACCCGCAGTGCTGACAGCAGGAGCGCAGGGGAGGGCGCGCAGGGGAGGGCCCTCCCCTCCCGAGGTTCTCAGTCAGCACCCACTCCACCTGCCCGAGCTCCAGCAGCCTGTTAAAACTGCGCTGTTTTTACTCCCTTTCGCACTTAGGTTTTCCGTCATCTTCACGATAACAAAGTCAACGAGAAGCTGGCGAGGTGTACCTGCCGCACTCCCGCAAGCAGCGTTAAAGCTCTGCCATCCAAACGTCCAGTTTAAAAGCTGAATATCAGTTAGCAATCATCCAGCAGCCCCAAGTCAGGCTGAGGACGTCCGACACCCAGCCAGGCTGGGCAGCAGCACCAATCCACGCCGCATCCCTGCTGGGGCTGCGAGGGGGGCAACGCGCATCGCTGTCCGAAGCTCAGTTCAAACGCACGCTGCACCCTCCCGCTTCGTGTCGGTATTCGAGCTCGGCTCCTCCCGACCGCATAGGACCCACGCACCACCGCAACGAGCTCGGCACCCCCGCTACCCCCCTCCCCCACACACACACGCACACACACACACGCATCCCCCCCCGCCCCACCCCCCATCGGCCCCGGGGCGTCGCCCCCGCCTCCCGTCCGAGCGCCCGCCCCGTGGGGAATCACCACCCCGCTCGGGGGCCAGGTACACTTGACGTCAGGATGGCTGTCGTCGGTTTTGACGTGTAAACACTCATTTCCATTCCGGCACCGGAGGGTCTGGGAGCCGCACAGCCCCGGGCAGCCGCACCGCGCCGCGTCAAGCCCAGCAGCGGCACAGCCGAGCGGAGCGCAGCCGAGCCGGGCAGCGTTCGCCTAGCAACGCCGTCCCGCCGCCCCACAGCCATGGACGGGCTCCGCGGAGCCGGCCGGTGCGCGGCCCTGGTGCTGCTGGCTGCTGGCTGCCTGGCCCGCGGCGGCGGTGCCGAGCGGCAGTTCCTCAACGAGTGGGCTGCCGAGGTCCCGGCGGGTCCCGACGCCGCCAGAGCCATCGCCGAGGAACTGGACTACGACCTCGTGGGGCAGGTAGGGGCGGGCGGCGGGTCGGGGACACTTGGGGTTGTGCCCTCCGGCCGGTGCCTGCGGGGAGCGGGGATGTTGCAGGCACGGTCCCTTCTGTGCCGCGTCCCCGGGAGCGGCGCGGGGGCTCCGGACGGGACGGGGATCGCCCCCCACTCCCCTCCCCCCTCCCCCGGCTCCCCTCCCCAGGGCGCCAACGCGGTGCTGCGCTCCCTCGGGCCCTCCCGGCGCTTTTTTGGGATGCCGTGACGTCAGCGTTGTCAGGGATGAGTAACCGGCCGTGGGTGACGGCTCCGTGCCCTCCTCCGGACGGGGGTCCCGGGCTCGGAGCGCCCCTTCGGCGGCTCCGGCGGCCGCACGGAGCTCTCGCACCTGAGCCGCGGGCGGGGTCGGCCCTGCGAACTGTTCCGTCCGTCTGTGGGTCGATTGGTCCGTCCGTCCGTCCGTCCGTCAGGCTGTCTGTCGCTCCGCAGCCTAACTGTCAGTCTGCCTTATCACTCAGTCAGTCTGCCTTATCAGCCTTTCAGTCTGCCTGTCTGTGGCGGTGCTGGTCACTACTGCACGAGCAGCGCTGCTGTACCGACTGCTCCGCTACTAATGAGCGTAACTTCGTTAGCCTAAATGAAACTGTTCCCCCGTCCCTTCTGCAAAGAGGCTGCGACAAGCACTGAGTACTCGAGGAGCACTTTACTCGCGATTTACACATTCGAAGGCTGGCTCCTTGCCCTTTCAGGCACAAAGCAGTGCTGTCGGTTGTGTCGGTATGCGCTGACACCTTTGCGGAGCGATGTGCGCCTCTGTCTTGCAGATTGGGTCACTCAAAAACCACTACCTGTTCAGACATAAGAGCCATCCGCGGCGCTCCCGGAGAAGTGCCGTTCACATCACCAAGAGGCTTTCTGATGACGAGCGGGTGAGTATGGCATCCCTTCTTCGCCAGACCTTCCTCACTTGCAAGTCTGATGCACTCAGTGTTCGGCTCGTGTTGAGTGATACTTAATTATTCTGTCATTAATGGGCAGAGTCTGATTCTCTTGACACATTCTTTTTGCGAGTGCTTTGCAGATGCAGATTTCAGATATGCAGCACTGCAGAGGGTTTGGAATATCAGATCTGTTGCGGATGGAAGTAGGAATGAGGAAGCACAGAGTTTATAGTAAAAATCCATAGGTGCAATCAGGCCATGCCTGTGAAATTGCTATGGAAATTAGGTTTGGTTTAATGTGATTGAACTCTGAGGGAAAAAATAAAGAAGAGAGTTGCAGGATCCGTGGAGCCATGCTTTATACCTAAGGCATGAGCCATGGAGTAGGCTCCCCATTTCTCTTCCTGTAGTTAAGGAGAAGCTTCCTTGCTTGTAAACGTGGTGGGAAAGTGTGGTGGGTGGCAAATTTAAAGAACAGAGCAAGATGCTGTCAAACAGTATCAGACACATATCAGAACAATGGCATCTGAATTTCAAATCAGCTTTATTGCAACAGTGGTCCAACATGTCATGTTTCTCTGCTGTGAGCATTTGGAGTCATGGAAGGACAAATCACTTGAGAGCAAGTAATTGGTTATCTGAGTGAAGTTTTCGGATGCAAATGTCACCCATGGGAAATGATTTTATGACGGATTAAGGGAGGGAGTGAAGCAGCATGTTTGTTTTGCATGTTCTGGTTCAGAGCTGTCCATTCCCATCTATCTCCTTTCAGACACCAGGATGACAACAAAAGTCTTTGAGGTGAAACCATTCTAAAATGGGGGGTGTTGGAAGCCATAACCCAATGTAAGCAATTGTCAGTGAAGTTTATGTCTCTAGTTTTCACCAAGTGCCCAAAGCTGTGCGAATTCAGGAAGAATTTTGATTAACCATCACTCAGACATGGTATTTAAATTTAGGGTGTGCTGCTTGTAGTTAGGGATTGGACTCAGTGATCCCTATGGGTCCCATCCAGGTTGAGATATTCTGTTTCTTTTTTTGTTATTTATATACAACAAATGCATCTGCTGTGCATGACAACTTGTCTATGTTTAATATACCAAATTCTAATGTTCTAATTCTAAGCAGAGTGAAAGCAATGGCATTATGTACATTACTGCCAAATACTGCTGTAGACTTACTTACATACTCAGGCCTCAAAAAGTGGCTTTCACAGTGCTGCAGGTGATTTGTTAAATTTATTCCAATTTCCCTTTTATTTACCATCTAGTATGCAAATTAATGATGTGAATGAATGAGGTGTAATTATGTCATTATGTAAGTATATAAACACAAAGTAATCATTGCAGAGCTGTGTAGTTATACACGGACCTTTCCTCCAAAGAGGAACAGCTCATTAAAAAGATTTAAACTCATTCTCAAAAAAAGGAGGGAGAGAGAGGACAAGCCTGCTTTTCTTTGCGCAGTGCCTTTGTTATTCTTCTAGAACGTTAGGAGTGAAAGCTGGAGGTAAAGCTTGCCTCTCACCTGACAATTTATCCACTATGGGCATCCCAGTGTTTGTAGTAAAGCAGATGATGGCATCACTGTTTCAAAAGTATACAGTTATTTGGTTTTTCTCACTTCTTGCAGTAGAGACCTGGATCCCAGTCATTTTCACTGCTTTTCCATACCAGTGAGTGGAGCTCTGGCAGAGGGCCGTCTGCTTTTGCAATGGATGGATAGCCTGAACCTTGCTCAGCTGCTGAGTGACAAATGTTTGGCTTGTTTGTCAGACATATGTGCTCGATAGTTCCAGCTCATTTCCCTCAGAGCAGTTGTCCACATCAAAAAACAGCGAGTATGGAAGCTGTCAATTCTTAGTGTTGGGTGATTGGGCAAATTTGCTATGGGCATGGAGAAGAGATAATGGTAATTGTTGTAACCTGGGCACAAGTACACACAACCCTGAGTATCAGAAATGCAGTTTAGAATGCTTACACTTCCGCTGGCATATTGGTTTTCTGTGACTAACAGTGCTTTTTTAGGGGGTTTAGATCTAAATTTATAGCAAAGGGAACAGCATTAGCTTTCAGTGCCTGGTGCAGCTTCTATTTTTAATGGTTTATGTTCTTGCAGTGAATTCTCATGAAGTTCTCATTTGAAAAAAATGTATTTAAATCAAATCAGTAAATACCTTTGTTGTAATAGTTTCCCCCTCACTCTTGTTGAGCTCTAATGTGGTGATAGATGTAAGGACCATAAAGTTATGGAATGACAGCAGGCAACAATGCTGAAGCCTATTCAGATGTTTAAAGCAAAAGGTTTAGATTCAAGGCAGCCTCAACCTGAGGCTCACAGCAGGACCTTGGCAGTCTACTGAACACAAACTTGCTTTGCTTGTTGGGAAACCAGGATGGAAAGCATCGCCTCAGTCTGCGTCAGAGTGACTGCCCACATGCTAGCAGTGGATAACATTTATTCCTGTTTCCAAAAGGAGCACACAGTGGAGATGGGAATCAGAATGGTTTGAACTGGATTTAGTAATGCGCTGAAAGGAACAAAAGTGAGAAATGTTTTTAAGATGTATCCTTGTGACTTGGAGAATGCTGCATTCATGCGCAAATGCTACGCAATTCAGTGTAAGGATGCATTAGCAAAACACTCTGAAACGTTTTGGCTCTCAATTGCCTTGAGTGGAATTATGCCAGTGATGAAATTAATTAGTCCAATATTCATAGTTTACGAACTGATCGTGCCTCAAAACAGCAATGGGAAGGAGGCTTGAGGGTCCAGCCTAGCTGTGGGTAAAACTGTAATTATGACTGCTGGACCAAAGCCTGAGATAATCTTCAATTTTTTCTTTGAGCTCCCACTTCTAGTCTGCAGGCATCAAAATGAAGGTGAGATAAAGAAGCAGGCTGCAGATTTGCTTTCTTTGGTAACCACTGCTATTTGAATAACCCTCTCACCGCACGACACATTTGATATTAAAGCCAACTTTGTTTGGCATTCACAAGGGCTCGACTGCTAACTTGTACTTAATGATTTTAAATTGCTTTGCATAGCAATTTCACCATGTCCCCTTCCCTAAAGTACACTGTACTACAAAATAAGTAATCGTCCTCTCTGCATCAGACATTGTTTTTTTGTTTGGGTATTTTTCTTACCCTAATTAGGCATCAGTATGTTACTGTGTGAGGAAAACCCTTTTCCTCTAGGCTCAGAAAGTCCCCCTGTATATGGCTTACTTCTCTCATTTATATCCAATAAAGGTGTCATGGGCAGAACAGCAATATGAAAAGAAGCGAACCAAACGTGCTGCTGTGACAGATTCAGCAGAGAATCTCTTCAACGATCCTATGTGGAATCAGCAGTGGTATCTGGTAAGGATTTGCCTTATTGTGGAATTGGGGGTGACAAATTTCTGTTGTGCTGTCAGCTGTACTATTTTATTAGTATCACAGCAAGGGGCTGATATTAGAACACAATATATAACTTCGTTATAGCTTACAAATATTTGTCATCAGCATGTAAAGATTCCTTTATTGTGTCTGAAACGGGCTGCATGTTTCTTGATTAAAATTGATAATGTGGAAAGCATACTCCAGAACAAAAGCATACACAAACACTCGTAACAGGCACCTCAAACCTCTTGGTCTCAGATGTAAGTAGAAGATATTCTGTGCAGCTCACATGTACAAAACCTCAAGGAAATCAAGTTTCCTGACCTGTCTAGCTTGAATATGACAAGAAATACAGTTATTCACTTATAGTTTGAACTGTTTCTTGTGAGAGTCTGTATTTGTACAAGGCAGCTCGCTGTATTTTCAGTCAGTGCTTTCACTCTGAATGGGAATTGGTTAAAAGATGTATAGCAAGAAAGATGTTCAAGATGCAAACGTGGCTCAAGTGACTGGAAGTACTTTATTTTCTTCAATTCAGCTTACAGAAACCTAACCAAGCTCTGTGCTGTTTGCACAGCGCTTTGCCCTCTCTTCCCTTTGAGCTAGAAAAAGTAAATTATAGATCACATAGAATGAAATATTTCCTTGAAGATTACCGCAGACTTCTTTTCATCATGGAAAATGGTTATATCTTTAAGACTTTTACTTCTCTTTGAAGCTGAGAGTGTGTTTGCTTGTTTGCCTGCTTTCAGCAGGAAGCAGGAAATATCCAAGATGTCTGCATAGGACAGAAACACAAACACATACAGAGTTTGAAAACACTTTTTTTTTTTTTGGTGGAAAAAAAAAAAAGCAATGTCCTGCTCTCACATCTCTCCAGTTCACCCATACCTTGTAGTAAATGAATTACTGTCTGATTAATGGCAACAGTTTCTAACTTCTATTCTCTGTGTCTTCACCCATCACCAGGAGATAATGATTTTTAAGGATTCTAGAGAACAAAACTTGAAACCTCAAAAATTCTCTCAATACCAACAGTCAGAAAAGAAAGTAAAAAGTGGGAGAATTGCCATAACATATTTCTTCTTCTGAGTCTCATATTTTGTCCAGTATTCCCTTGGACAGAAAAAAAAAATAAAAACCTGTGATCAACTAAGTTAATATGCACAGAAAAAAACCGCAAGGTGCTGGGTTTTATGTCTCTGTTTTTATAGTGTAATAAGCAAACCTTCTAAATTCGATGCATGTACTGCACATTTAATATTAGAGAGGAAAAATGACCTTCTTAGGAGCTGTTCTTCTGAGAACTTGCTGTGGAAAGGAAAGCTCTAGATGATTCACGCTTCCATCTGATTTACCACAGGAGCAGTAATGAGGGTAGTAAACAGAAAGTTGTGATTCAGCACAGTTGTTCCTAGCCAAGCAACTGCCTTAATTGTTTTAGCCATTAATTATTCTCCTCTGGCTAACTTGAACGTCAAAGGAGAAAACATGTTTGGGGAAAATACAGCTTACTGTGCTGTGGATTACTTACTGTCTTGTCTTTCTCATTAGGAGAAAGGAACAATTAGTATGTCTGATGATTAGTGTCAGCTTTCCAAGGTTTGTGGCTACATGTCTACCATTCCCATCTTTCTGTTGCCTACCTCTAATAAATAGGAGGTACTTATTATTCAGAGAGGGAAGCTTCAGGTGACAAGGGAAATTTTTTGGTGCTATAGGTATTTGAACAAACTCGCTTTTGTCTCATTTTTTCAAAGTTTGAATGATATATTCATATACAGACTGGAATGGTTTAAAGAACCTTTAGAACATGTCTTTGGATCTGTGTGCTGTAAGTGAATGCAAATATTGATGCATTTGCAACCCATTCTGTTCCTCAGCAAGATACAAGAATAACTCCATCTCTTCCCAAACTGGATCTCCATGTTATTCCTGTGTGGCAAAAAGGGATTACAGGCAAAGGTGTTGTCATCACAGTATTAGATGATGGCTTGGAGTGGAATCACACTGACATCTACGCTAACTATGTAAGTTCGGGCATTAGATTGCTGTGGAATAAGTTAACTAATTGTAAATTTGATATGCAGTCACTCTTCTCTGTCTTGCTGTCTGGTCTGAAAGGCAGCTCCTACATTACAGAGGCTGAAATGATTGCCTCAGGCCTAATTTGGAACCTGGTTTGTGTCACAAGAAGTTGAATGTTATTTAGCAAAGGTAACTTTTTTCTCAGTGGATTCAGTTGTGTACATGATTGTATACAGTGGTTTAATGCTGAATTATTAAAGCTCCATGAAAAATTTATGCAATTGTTAATCTTCATCAAATTCTGTGCATTTGATTGCTGTCAATAGGAAGCACACTAAATGGATAAATACAGGCTCAAGAAGCCATTTTGTTAACACATTTAAAAACCCATTTTCTAGTTGTCCCAATTAATTCTGTTTTTTTTAATGCAGGATCCAAAGGCAAGTTATGATTTCAATGACAACGACCATGATCCGTTTCCTAGATATGACCTAACAAACGAAAACAAGTGAGTAGCCTCCCAGTCGTGTGAGGAGAGCAGAACAGTGCAGTACTTTGTGTGTTACAACATGCAAGTGTGGAAGTATCTATGACTCTTATTACAATTATATATGAAAGGAAAATTTGTGCCCCAGGATCAGAGAGAATGGCTGAGGTTGGAAAGAACCTCTGGGTCTGCTTGGTCCAAGCTCTGCTCTATAAAGTACCCTTTGAGATGGTTGCCCAGGATTGTGTCCCGAGGGCTTTTCAAGTACTCTGATGATGGAGTCTCTGCAACCTTTTTCATCAATTTGTGCTGGTGTTCAGGTAGTGTTCACAGTAAAAAAGTGTTTCCTAATGCTCAGGCAGAACCTCCTGTGTTCTCATTGGCACAAACACTGGAAATAAAAGAAGTTAAATTTTCATATAATGAATTTCTCCATATCATAGTGCATGTAAAGTCTGATGTGTTCCTGTAAGTTGAACAGAACAATCAGTTCATAATCAATTCATAATCAGTTTTTAGAGTATCTACCTAAGCAGATTTTGACTTTCCTGCTTTGCAATGGGAATCTTAAAATGCACCTTTTGTGAAAGACTCTGTATATTGTTTCCTAGGGGTATTCAGGCAGGAACAAATGTGCCCCAAAAAATCTCATCCCTCCTGGTCATCTCTTGTAGCTTAGGACAAAACGTTAGTTTGTGACTTTGTCAGTACCTTCAGGGCTAATAGGATATATTCTAGCTCAGTGCAGATGGGCACAGGTAGAGTCATTCTTCTGACTTCATCCTCTTGTATGACAGTGACTCTGAAGGAGTTTTCATTCACTTCATGGAATATCTTTCAGTAAAAGGTGTCTGGAAACATTGAAGACTGGTTTTGGCCTGAGCGTCTTCACAGTGATAACCTATAAAATTTCAAAAGTTTTGAACACAGGCACCAGCTGGTTCATTCTGTGGACTTCTGTGTCTTGGAAGGAGAGGGGAATTCCCTTGATCTATCACTCTGCTGCCCAGTGAAACATCACAGTGGATCTGCTACACTTGAGAGTATTCATAGTAGTTCTGTGAGGGTATTGCCCTTCAGAAGGAGGACAGAGTGGGACTGTTTGAAAACTGGTGCAAAGAATAAGTCAGTTTAATAAACCAATTACATTAGATGAAGATGCAGTAAGAAACGAAAACACTGGTTCTTTATTGTCTGTCAAACAGTATGATAGCACCCACAACAACAACATAAATCATGGTGGGGAGAAAAAAACAATCAATAGATAAATGTCCAATGAACAAGACATTTGAAAAATGACATTTCTACTTTACTACAGCAATATTTAAGAGCAAGAGTACATTATCTTCTTGCTCTGATGACATTATCTCTTATTTCTACCTGTATTATCCCTAATCTTTATTAATAAGTAGATGGAATTCAGCCCAGAAGCATTCAAACAGTTCATTGAATAACAATCTGTACTATTAAATGATGAAACTCTTCTACAATTACATTTACCTTTCTGTATCAGAAAGAGCTGCCTATGGTAAAAATAATAATAAAAATAATAAAGATTGTATGATATGCACATAGTTACAAGAAAAATTTAGCAATGGTGAAGATACTTTGAAGGCTAACTTTCTTAAATCCTAAATAAAGACTGTCATTAGAAAAAAAAAGAACATCTAAAATTGTGATTTTTGTTTTGAAAAAAAAAATAGCATCTTCTTAGCCCCATAATTTTACACTACTCTTACACTCTGCTGAAATAAGGGTAACTAATAGATCAGTGAGGCTTAGTTTAGTTATTTATCATCTTGTCATGATGATTATTTGACCATTAATATGTAAAATTATACTGACTGAAGTCTAAGGGAAACAAATATTTTTGCCTAGTGTGAATATGACTCCAAAGCAATTCAAGAGGTGCATTACATTCTGTTCAAGACATCCACCATATCAAGAATGTCAGTGATGAGTTTCTGTATATGTTGCACAGAAGTGCATAGGTTATAAAAGGTCATTTATTCTTGCTATATTTATCTAGGCATGGAACACGGTGTGCAGGAGAAATTGCCATGCAGGCCAACAATAGAAAATGTGGAGTTGGAGTAGCCTACAATTCTAAAGTTGGAGGTAAGAAACCAAGAATAGTTTGATGTTTGATGTGAATGAAAACCAGGGAGCATCACTCTTGCAGTTATAGGTGACGGGACAGAGTAACACTGTTTCTTACATTCCAACCTATTTTCTGGATTCTGGTTGTCACTTGAATATAAGTAGATCACGTGATATGTAGCAACAACAAAATAGTAGTAACAAAATAATAATATGGATAGTAAAAGACAGTCTATTTTGTACCCAGAGATAAGGCTGTGTCTTTAAAAGAATGATGGATTCACTTCTTATAGCTGGTTATCTTGGGAGGAGATGGAATGGGGGAGGAGAAGGATTTGATCAGAATGGAAGAAAATATATCCAAATTTATACCAACCTTTGCTTACAGTATATTATTTCCATCTACACAGTTAGGTTCAAAAAGTCGTGTCAGTCCAGATACTCATAGTGCTGTGATTTCTGTTTCAACAGCTTACTTCTAACATCATAAATTAATTTTAAAAATTGGTAATTCTGCTTCCCTGTCCATCAATATTTTCATTTTTTGAGGAGGTGATTAAAAGTTTAATTCATTAGTGATTTATGAAGTAGTTATGATCAAGGTATCAATGGTAAATGGTTAGAAAGCTCAGAGGAAGATACTTGTTACAGTCCTAGTTTTTCCATTACGCCATTTTTCCTTTTAAACAAAGGGATGTTAAGTGGCAGTTGACATCTTTAACTGACGTTCCCACTGTTTTAGTCATATGTTCATAGATTCCTATTCACTGCTGAGCTGTCACAGATGTCAGCTTTGCAGTCTACCTTTGCCACAATGCATTATGCTGTCATGCTCTGTTTAAGTACACACTCACTCACAAGATGAAGATGCCAAATTTTCAAAGCAAGGCAAAATGGATGAAGCTGCACTGATGTCTGAACTCCTGCTGTGCCCCTCTTTTAAGGTACTCGCATCTACAGAGAAGGTTTTTCCACAGTTTTCATTTGCAAATGCATATTAGAAATCTGTGCTGGGTGATTTGCCTACGAAAGGAGAGTATCAGGAGGAAAAGCAATCCAGCACTCTAAATCCCAGAAATCTGCTTGTAGCTGGACAAGGAAGGAGGAAAAAATAGGAGAGTTGAAATGAATTGTAAACTGCTGTGTATGACCAGCATGAGTGAGCTAGAGCTGTAATAAAGACACGTTCAAAGAGCAATAGAAGGAAGAAGGAGTCTTCAAAGGATTCAGCTAAATTTGGAATTTGCTCTGGGTAGTCACTGGAAGGCTTTTTTGAAATGGAAGCTCTGCAGGATTTATTTCCTTACCTTTTTTATCTTTTTAAGTGCATGAAATGATGCATTTCGCACTTCTATTTGACATTGGTTCAGGATGGCTTCTCTAAGTAGTTATTTTCTTGTAACACTTGCCATACTGCATGAATCCAATGGTCCAGAGCCAATACATTCTCTCTGATAGTCAGGGATACATGCTTTAGAAAAGGAGATTCTGAGAGTTGGAGTATGCTGCTTTCTGACCTTCAGCAGTGGAGACTGCTGTAACTTTGTCTTATTGTAAAACAGTCAATTCGTAATTCCTTATTCTCTGTACAAATACTGTCTAAAAATACAAACTATCTTGGGTGCTCTAATTCTTCACGTTAATGTCTGGCCCTGCTCTGAAATCTGCACAAGTCTTTTCAACACCTTGAGTCTGTGAAGCCCACAGGCTTTTCTGTGTATAGTGTGAAGCAAATACTTATTAATGTACATTTTAAAAGTGCCATCTTTCAGTCTCTTTTAACACAAACCTCTTGTTTTGTATAGAGCTGAGAAATGTGTGTGTATTTGGAGTAAAGCAAGGTGGTATAGCACGGCTAACCATCACACCATGCCACAGTATTTCCCTGGTGGTACCATGGAAATCAAATGATGAGGAAGCTCCATTTTACAGAGGACTGGGCTGAGAGTTCCCACAGAGTGACATGTTGCTAAAAATAGCCCTCTGCCATGCAAATGTATATACGTCTCTTAAATTACCTTGGGCTTTGCCTGCTTTTCTATTTGTGGGACTGATAATGAGCAAAGGCATGCGGAAGAACTTACACAAGAGCAAATCATTGGAATCTGCTTAGGGAAATATTACTGCAGTCATCAAACCTCTGAGTTGGCTTAAACATGCAGTATTTCTGCAGATTATAAAGACAAGGCTATGGTTTTTTTTTTTCTTTTACTAAGTTGTTTTTATCAGTGTGTTGCCAGTGATCTTGTTTTATTCCTTGCTACATTATTTATCAGCTGTGTTGGCTTGGCCTTCTTATTTGGGAACTATCTGTGTACAATCCTCTGCATTCCCACTATCTCATGATATGTTACAACCCAGTGCCCAAAGCTTTCAGTCACTTTCGCACAGTCAGATCTTTGCTCACAGCACACTGCTTGACAGAATCTCACAATTCTAAGCCAGCTGAAATAGGAATGCTCAAAATATTACAGGCTTAAGCCTGAGGAGGGTAAGTGGTGTTTTTAGAACCTGAAGTGCAGGATATACCTTGATTCTTTACTGGGCCTTATGAGTGATCAGTGGTTGAGCAAATTATCTTCCTTGTCTCTATGCCACTTATTAATACGAAATAATCTTAGAATCATAGAACTGTAGAATGGTTTGGGTTGGAAGAGGACCTTAAAGCCCCCCCAGCCCCAACCCCATGCCATAGGCAGGGCTGAGCCCCCCCTCCACCCCCAGCTCAGGCTGCCCAGGGCCACATCCAACCTGGCCTTGGGTGCCTCCAGGGATGGGGCACTGCAGCTTCTCTGGGCAGCTGTGCCAGAACCTCACTGCCCTCTGAGGAAAGAATTTACTCCTCACATCTAGTCTAAATCTTCCCTCTTTTAGTTTAAAATATTTCCCCCTTGTCCTATCACAGCCAGACTGTGTAAAATGTCAGTCTCCCTCCTGTTTGTAAGTTCCCCTTGTAAATGTGATAAATAATAAAGCTCATTTTTCTCACAAATGATGTTAGGAGTCTTAGGGTTCAGCCATGTGCACAGAGTTATGCTTTTCTATTCTAAGTTGTAAAGATTGAAACAGATGCAAGAGGAAGATTATTATTTTTTTTCTTTTTCATATGCATAGAACAATCACATTCTTCTTGACACGTTTTAGAAAAATTCCCATTTAGTGGAAAATACAAGAAAATGAGTACTCAGAATACTATAGTAACCTGACAGGTTGAGGAGAACTCGGGCATGTATTTATTCCTTGAAAACACAATCTGAATCCTGATTACTGTAGCTCATGTACTGCTACTGTTGCTGGGAGAGGCATGCCACAGTAGGAAGGTCGCCAGACTGCTGCCGTTTCTGTCCTCATCCAGCACTGGGCAGTGGTAGCAATCCTACTGCAGAGCTAGAGTTTGCAGAGTGAGAGATCCAGCACATACGAGCCATGGTCTGCTGCTGAATTCTAAGCACCACTGATCTCAAGCTTGCTCTAAAGATTAGATAATGCAGTTCCTAATAAAATGTTAATAGCTAGATATCACTAGTCTTTCTAGATTGCTCACAGTGGAAAAAAAAAAGTGTTAGTAAAATTACAATGAGATTTTTTTTTGTGATGAAGAGTGAAGAACTGGTGAATTAGCATCACAAAGGCAACACAAGTAATGGCAGAGAGGACTGTGTATCAGTCAGAAGAGTCAGAACTTAAAAATAGTGCTGGTAAAACCTATATAGTTTTAATGATATAACAGTCATTTGAGAAAAGAGGTGTGTTAAAGATTCAGTAGGAAAAGAATAAAATCAATAAAGCTCAATGTAATAATGAGAAAGCAGGAATACCAAATAGGTTTCTGCAAAAAGAAGGAAGTCAACAAGGTGCAATCAAAATTTTAGTTGTTTTTGTTGTTGGGTTTTTTTTTTTGGTTGGTTGGTTGTTTTTTTGTTTTTGTTTTTGTTTTTGGTTGTTTTTATGCATATAGAAAACCCCAAGCTCTGCAAAAAGAGTGAGTGTGCTGCTTTACACTGACCAGAGTACTATTTAAATGAACAGCAATAGGCTGTGGTGCAGTAGTTTTAGATTAATTTTGCTGGAAATGCAGCAGTCAGGTAACAGAGATGAAGGAGAAAACAGAAAGTAAATGCTATCTGCTTGTTTTTCTCTGTTAAGGTATACGCATGCTGGATGGAATAGTCACTGATGCTATTGAAGCCAGTTCAATTGGTTTCAATCCAGAACACGTGGATATTTACAGTGCAAGCTGGGGCCCGAATGATGATGGTAAAACTGTTGAGGGACCTGGGAGACTGGCACAAAAAGCCTTTGAGTATGGGATAAAACAGGTATGATACTTAAGAAAAAAATACAACAAAATGTGGCAGAGGACGGAATTTTAAAATGGTTTTCCTCAGGCAGGAAATGAAAATGATTTGTGATCTATTCAAATAACTGAAAAGGAGAACAGAGTTTTTAATAGTACTGGTTAGAAATACTGGCTAAAACATGACTTTCAAAAAGGTGCCATTAAAGCCTTCTAAGCTTGTTTTAGCTGCTATTCTCCACAGATAAGCTTTCTTTTTCCATCCTTCTGCTGCCTCTATTTCACCCTCCCCCACCCTTCTCTGCCACTTGTTTTGCACTGAACAGTAATTGGATTTCTGCACTGAAAGTCTATAAAAATTTAATACAGAATTTCTGCTTCATGAATATTTTGCTGTGTGAAATACTGATGCATTTTAGCATCCCGTAGATGGGTTTGTATTGTGTTAGTTGCATTAGTTTATAAATAAATGCATATCACGTTCAAATTAAAATGAAGATAGTAAAAATGCATAATGAAGAGCAGTGCCAACAGTGGTTTTACAAGTTGCTTTTTTTTTTGTTATTGTGCTCTTTTGATTTCACTGGATGATAAGTGGGATGCTAACAGAGCTACTGGGGATCTATCAAAGAACTGCTCTTGCTCTTGCCAGTGAGGTGAAATGATATCTAAAGATGGACAGGCACTAATATAGAAAGGAAATATGAATCAGAAGCAAGAAAGGAGGACAATGGAGAACCCATGAAGGACAGGAGCAGATGAAAAGAGGATATTGGAAACAGAGCAGACAGGAAAGAAGAAAAAAGGCAAGTCTGACAAGTGACATGCTCTGAGGGAAGAGTGGAGGTTGAGGAGTGCATTTATGATAACAAGCACCTCCGTCCGGATGTGCACGGCAAGAAAAGAGGTATAAAGAAAGGCAGTGGTTAGGAAACCAGCGCACTGGTTTTATTTGGAAAACAAAACAAAACAAAACAAAGCAAATAACCACCTAAGCTATTTGGTTATTTATCTATCTATTTATTTATTTATTTATTGCAACTTGTTTTGTTTATTGAGGGGAGCAAATTTACCCGTTAATTTCTTAGGCTTCCTCTGGCAAGAATCTGAATGCTCTCCATTCACAAGTCAGAGATGGGGTTGTCAACAAGTTAAATTTAATCCCTGACCCCTTTATTGCTGGCTCAGTAAAGCACTTAAGCATGTACATAGCCATAAGCATTAGTGAGGCATTAGCAGCACTCCAGCTGAAATCAAACACCTGTTTACATATATCATTGCCTTTCTGGACTGCAGCCTTGATTCTCAAAACAAAACATTATTTCATTTTCTGTGACTGATGTCAGTTGTCCTTCATATTGTATTAAGAAGAGTGTAGCTTATTTTTTTCTGTTTTAAGTGTTGTGAATATCACTCAGTGCTTCCATTAATAAATCTCATCTGACTGGGGACGTATTTCCACTGCAGTTTCCAGTGAATATACATATATTAATAAAGAATAAAATATTCACTTCTGCTCCTTGCGTGGAATGTATTTTCTCCTCTGAAGGACTATCTCAGCTGAAGACTGAACTGAATAGCTGGTGTATGCTTTCTCTGTGATAGCTGTGATGGTTCTCAAGCTGCTGCAGCACTCTGTTGTCAGCTGTCAGCATCAGTTGTTAGCTGATGGTACCTTATTACACACTGGAGGCCCAAGCAGGAAGTGAGAGTGATTATGTACTGAGATTGCTGGTGATGGTTCATGGATTTGTAAGAGAAGGGAAGGTTTTCAGCCAGATGTGCTTACCTGTTTTCTGTTTTTCAGCAAGCATGAGCTAACAATGAAAGATTTAATTACAAAAAAAAAAAAAGATGGAAGAGTTGTATTATTATGCATATTGCTTTCACTGGTTACCCACAACTCAAGTGCAACTGAAATAGCTCCTGATGAACTGGAAAGGGAAAGGAAAAAGGGAAAGGGAAAGGGAAAGGGAGAATGAAAGGGAAAATGAAAGGGAAAAGGAATGGAAGAAAAAAGAGAGAAAAAAAGAAAAAGAGAAAGGAAAAGGGGAAAAAGGAAGGGAAAGGAGAAAGGAAATAGAAGGGAAAAAGGAAAAAAGAAAACAGAAAAGGGAAAAAAAGGAAGTATTTTTCCTTCAACTGTTCAGCTGTTCATAGGCAAGTGGGAAAACTTACCTGTTGATCACATATTCTGTTTTTAGCGTTAAAGCTTGTTTTGAGTATTAAATTACTGTCCCTGGACTCTAAACACAGACTAGTCAAACTAAAAGATACAGACAAACTGGGGATGTACTATAAAGATCTGAGATAGAATATCTCAAGTAGCATTTTTTTTTTGTATGTCTTACATGATGCTTGTAGAAGATAGTCCTTTTCTGCCTGAAAATGTTAAATGTGTTAGGGTCTCATGTTGGAGACGAAAAGAGTTGTTAAGAATGTATTATGAAGACTGAAATCTCTGTTACAGCTGTACATTTCTCTTCCTCTAGGGCCGAAATGGAAAAGGCTCCATTTTTGTATGGGCTTCTGGTAATGGAGGTCGTCAGGGTGACAACTGTGACTGTGATGGGTACACTGATAGTATCTACACTATCTCCATTAGCAGTGCTTCTCAGCAAGGCCTTTCTCCTTGGTATGCAGAGAAGTGCTCTTCAACTCTGGCCACAGCATACAGCAGTGGGGATTATACTGACCAAAGAATTGTAGGTTATTTTTATCAGATTCAGAACAAACATAAAAATGTATTATATATGTAAATAACAAGTTAGAGTTCTTAAATGCTTAGTTTTTTCTGCTTGCTTTACATATGCTTTACATGCTTAGTGATTTAATTTTCAGACAGTGAGGAGTTTTTAGTCCAAAGCATGTTTGTACTCCTGAACATCTTCTACTGTAAAACAATGGCTGATCACTGTATGAATGTATTTAAATCAGCATGCTGAAATCTTCTGACATTTGAGTGTGACAGAGATCTCTGCATGAAGATGGTTCTATTCATCACAAAGAGAGATTTAGAGTATATGCAGAAAGAACTTGTGAGGTTAGTGTACCCATATGAGTTACTGCATCTGTACACGTTGTCACACTAACTCATAAAAATGAAGATCTTTAGCCCCTCAGTTACTACTGATGACAAAAACTGTGATGCTCAAAGACCTATAAAAGGTACCCAGTAAGGACAGATCAGTCTGTACCTTCATTAATTGTGCAGTGAATAACTTGTACTAAAGAAATCTGCTGTGATACAGTAATACTGAGGGGCCTTCAATATATTTTTTTTTTCAGCTCTGGTTGAGGGTAATTTTAGAATGAATTACATAGATAGAGATTAAAACAATGTCATTGCAAGTTAGCTGAAGGACTACTACTTCCTAAGAGACTGCTCTTCAGATCTGTGTTGGAAAGGTCTCAGTGTTCCCCCTTTCTGTATCTAGAGATACATGGGCAGATGAGTTTGGTATTTAATTGCCAAATAAAGCACATGTTTCATTGCAAATTACAGTTCTTCTGCTGAAGAGAGAGCAGAACACTAATACTAATCCTATGAGTAATTTTCTAGCAAGCAGTAATTTTAAATGTTCTAGGCCCAACACAATGATCTGTTTTTATGATTCACCAGTAGGCCTGAAACACTTATTGTGAAACCTTAGAATAAAATAAGATATTCTGTGTGGGAGTATTTTGTTCCAACACAAAGCATTTTGATACAAAAAATATAGTTGAAGTAAGAAGACTGAAATGAAATATTAACAAATTTAAACATCCCTCCCTTTGCTGGTGAGGAATGTAAAAGCATGCACCAAGTGAAAAATACTCAGTTGTGTTTGTGAGTGTGGATGTGACTGTATTTACAACAGTTTATTCATGCAATCTGTTTTTTGATGTTTTTCTGTCAGACAAGTGCTGATCTTCACAATGAATGTACAGAGACTCACACTGGGACCTCTGCATCTGCACCACTGGCAGCAGGAATTTTTGCTCTTGCTCTGGAAGCAAAGTAAGACATCACAAAACTACAATGAGACTCTCCCCTACTATCTTCCCTCCAACATTGCCTGTTTCAAAATTGCACCCTATCACATTGCAGTTCCACTTTTTGTCAGTCAGACTTGCTCAACCTGTTGACAAAACTAAACAGCTATGTGCCTCAACACATGCCTAGCAAGTCAGAACCAACATAAGAAACATGTAACGGCTGAGGAATTTTATTCCATTTTGTGCATTGGTGATAATTGTGTATTGGGTCGATCTGTAGCACTTAAAGGCATTGAGGCTGTACTTCTGTCAAGAAAGAATAGTTCAAAGACAATAGAATGCAGGAGCATGACGTGTTTAGTCAGTGTGCAGAATCTTTCCTGGCAGTGATGAGATGTATAATTGAAGGTGCACAAGTTTGACCTTCAAAGCAGGCAGAGAGCAGCTACGTTCAGATCCTGCAGGCCTGATAGATTGTTTGACTTGGAGGTGGGGTAAAGAATAAGACAAAACAAGACAAGACAATGGCCTTTTCATGTCAGGTATTAGGGTTTAGGCTTAGCACTTTAATAGTATGTATTGGCTTCCATATTCTATTACATACTCCTTTAATGATATTAGCCAAGGTACCTAGGACCATATTTTAAAAATTGGAGTGTAATCACAGGTAGATAGAATCAAATGCCCAGTGAATTTTCACACCCAGCTTCCATAGTCTTTATGGAAAGACTGGTTGGAAATACTACTTTTGCTAGATAAGTATAAATGCCTAGGGAGTGTCTGGACTCTAATCTTGCTAGATACCGGTCTTAACTTACACAGAAATCTTGTCTATCTGAAGAAGTACTGTCAGGATGAGCATGCACCATCTTTTTTTTTTTTAGATAATTCAGTACTAGGTAAATTCCAAAAACTTTGTATCACAGAATAATAACTAAGAGAAAAATAGCAGTACCAAAACAATTAACCAGGGTCATTTTCTCTACAGCCCAAATTTAACATGGAGGGATATGCAGCACTTGGTAGTGTGGACTTCAGAATATGATCCACTGGCTGGTAATCCAGGATGGAAGAAGAATGGAGCAGGACTAATGGTGAACAGCCGATTTGGATTTGGACTACTCAATGCAAATGCACTGGTGGATTTAGCTGATCCCAAAAGATGGAAAGGTGTGCCAGAAAAGAGAGAGTGTATCGTTAAAGACAAAAGCTTTGAACCAAGGTAAGAATTTGCATTAGCAGTAGGTAGGCTTGTGTCTCAGTAAAGCGTGAAAAATAGTATTACACACAGATTGCTCTAAAACAAACTGAAAATATATCTTCTGAATCATTTGGTTTTGCCCTACTGCATTCCCCAGGGACAGGAAAGCAACATTTCTTTGTTCACTATTTTTTAATGTAATACTGATTAAAATTAATAGCATCAACCCTCACATAGAATAAGATCACTATGTCTCTATGTATGGGTGGAAAATGCTGTGAGACCAAACCTGAACAAATAAGAGTGTTTAGACTGCTATCAGCAAATGAAGAAAAAGATACCAAAGTTTTTCAGAGATGTTTCTAGAAGGAATATCTGTAATCAGACTTAGCAACTCTTCTCAGGTGACTTGCATAATGTATGTTGAAATCAGGGTGATACACTGAGCTTTAGTCCTATCTGCAGCACTGCTCTTACGAAGCTTAAGTGTCTCTAAAGCTCACTGAAAAGAGTTACAAGCCATAATCACAAATGACTGCAGCACAGTAAGGCTAAACTGAGCTCAGTATACAGGTAAGTTATATCAGAAGTCATTAACCTGGTTAATCAGTAGGACCTTTTTTTTTCTCTACCTGTTCATATATATATGTCTGTTCTGTTGAATAAATATGATGTTTCACAGATAGAAATTATACTGAATGCACTAAAAATCTCTCTGAAGAAATGGATTGCAGTGTTTTGGATTCTCACTGCTTGATAGCCTTACTATTTATGTTATTTTACTATCAGTTGGTTTTTATGAGCCCTCTTTCTACAGAGTGTTGGTCTAGTACTGATGTTACATTAGCTGTTTATGCATTTTTATTACAGTCTTCTTCATTACATTATAAAACAAAGATCCCAATATTCTGAGTTTTTCTTTGGAGATTCGGATACCACATTCTCATTACTACTAATGGAAATTGTGCAGAGAATGCTATGCACAGCATTCTGAGAACGTACAGAATAAGTAAGACTTTTATTTTAGGGATGACATTAACTACAAAAGAGCACTATGGCTCTTGCAGTGTTTTAACTCCATGTTAACAGCTTTTCTGGATTTTTCTGTGAGGCAGCTGCTTCTAGTTCTGAAAACAACCGTGTAGTGTATTTGACTGCAAAGACTTGTTTTTGTAGTGTCTGTGGGACAACAAAGTGCTGAGAGAAACTCGTTTATCAGACTGGTTTCTTGCTTCCAGGATGGGCTGCATAATGCTAGCTTACATTTGCCTTCAACTACAAAATAAATATATTTTTTTTACTTCTTTTTTTCATCATTCTGTAATGACTGTTAAATTCATCTCTACACTTGACATATTAATCCGGAATCAAATATTTCTGTAAATAAAACTTCTGTAATTTTGCCAGGTTACTAAGAGCAATTGAGGAGGTGATCATTGAAATTCCCACAAAAGCCTGTGAGGGTCAGGAGAACTCAATTGCATCTCTGGAGCATGTGCAGCTTGAGGCAACAATTGAATATTCCCGGAGAGGAGATCTTCATGTCACCCTGGTGTCACCATCAGGTATGGGAAGCAGTAGAAACTACCTGTATGTTCTCTATGGGTTAAAAATACATAATTACACAAACCTAGTCTCAAGCAACAGATGAATGTGAGAATAAAGCATCCTGGAAATGATGGAACTGGTTCTCTGAATTCCTTTTTCAACATTTGTGTGTTTGGGGTTATTTTTGTAAGAAGATGAATGTAAATCATACTTCAGAGATGAAGGCACTATATTTCATACATTGCCTTCAAGCAACAGGACCTGTAAAAATTGAGAGCCCCTGGTGGCATCAAATTATAATTTAATATTGCCTCGCTGTGATTTAATGACCTAATGGAAAACTGGGAAATCTGACTCCCTAAATTTCATCTAAGTGTGTCTCCCCCTTGGTGTATGTAAAAATAACCAGTATGTCTCTGTTTAGACACCTTAGTACAACTGTACAAAATGTACTACAACATAGCAAGCTATCTTTATGGTGCCTTGAATTAACAGCACAAGAGGAAGGAAAATAAAGGAGAATGTGTACAAACAACTTTGTAGAAAGTACATTCTTCAGTCAGTTTGTCTGATACTATTCAAAAACAAAAGAAAACAGATACAAAATTAAACATCAGGCTAATCTAGTATTTCCCAGACAAAAACCAACTAATTATTTGTTTGTATAATTGTTACATGACCTCACTTCCAAGCAGGTTAAGGTATTGTACATATGGTATACTTACAAACCCTACCTTGTCTGTGATTCCTCTTAAGCCTAATCTTAAAATTTAATTTTCTGAGTTTAGCTTTTGTCATGTGGAAGCAATCCTGCCCTTCATTGTTGGTAGTATTTTCATATTCAATTCCACCTTAGATAAATTTTAGATTGAGGGCGTATAAATGGACTGTCTATAGTTACATCACTGAGACAACAGCCTTATTTTATTTTAAATAGATATTTCCCTTCCAGGACTCTGTTCTGTTAAAAATATGTAAGAGGCATGGCTTCATATCAGTAAAATATCCCTTTCTGAAAGACTGATGGCTGTAATATGTTCTTCATCTGGGTTTAGATAAGGGAACAATATTTAAGTGAGTGTTGCTGCATCCACAATGATATCATGTTGTTATTATGGCTAAACTCTTCTTTCCCTTTGTTCTTGCTGTTTTTTCTACTTTCCTATTAAACATTCCTACTAAATGTATGTCATCCCATCTCTGTATTTACACTATTATCTTTAATCATAGAATGAAAATATCATAGAATGACTTGGAAGAGACCTTAACGCCTAACCAGTCCAAATCCCCTTCCACATCTTTCTTGTGTTTGGGAGCCCCAGATGTTAATGTGGTAGAAACCATGCTTTTGATGCAGCCCAGGATGCAGTTGGCCTTCTAGGCTGCAAGCACACACTGTTGGCTTATGTCCCTCTTTTTGTCCACCAGAACCCCCAGGTCCTTATCCTCTGGGCTGCTCTCAGGTTCTTCACTCAGTTTGTACACATATCTGGGATTGTCCCAACCCAAGTGCAACACCTTGCACCTGGCCCTGTTGAATCCTGTTTTGTTCATGTAGGTGCACTTTTCAAGCTTGTCCAGGACATTTTGTGTGTCATCCTTTCCTTCTGTTATGTCAACCACTCTGCTTGATGTCATCAGCAGTCTCACAGAGGGTGAACTTGATTCCACTGTGTTGCTGTTGAAGATCTTGAAGAGCATTGGCGTCAGGGTGGACCCCCTAGAGACACTACTCCACACTGGCCTTTACCTGGATGTAGAGCCTTTGGCTACAACTCTCTGGCTGTGAGCATCCAGCCACCTGACCTGCTAAGTAGGCCACCCTTCAAATCCATATCACTCCAGCTTAGAGATAAAGATGTGCTGTGGGGCCATGTCAAAGGCCTTGCAGAAGTCCAATAGATGACATCATTCTTTTGTCCACTGATTCCATCACTCCCTTGTAGAAGGCCACAGGAGTTAAGATTCCCTTTTTTCTGTCACTGGGAACTTTGCCTGACAGACATGATTTTTCAAATATGATGTATTTTTGTCTTGTGATTAGATTCCTGGGGTTTCTCTGCTCGATGTTTCATAAATAGAACTCCATTGCTCTCTGCTTATGCACAAATCAGCATAATAAACCCGCTCTCCAATAGAAACTCTTCTGCTGCAGAATTACTTTGCGAAGGACAGCATTTTTTAATAGTAATAACAATACAAATACATTTCACCCTGTTGGAGTTCCAGACTGTAACAGTTTACAGCCATTAACCAAAAAATATATAATGATATATTCAAGACAAGGCCTTGGTTTGTACCGCATGAGCTTGTTTGTTTAAGTAACCAGAGGTCAGAAATAGCACATTCCACATTCTCCAAGCTGCTGCTAAATAGTGTTTTTTTCAGGTTACCATTACATTATATTGTTTGCAAGCATGCAGTCTGAAAGCTAAAGGGGAAACATATGAACAGTCACTACTGTGTTACTCTAACACAGGGACCACCACTGTCTTACTGGCTGAGAGAGAGCGAGATAAATCTCCCAATGGCTTTAAGAACTGGGATTTCATGTCTGTGCACACATGGGGAGAGAATCCAACAGGCACTTGGGTGTTAAGAATTACTGATGTGGTAAGTAAGTCTGCATGTTAACCAGCTAATTTTGAAAGCTAACACATCACTAACTGTATCATAACCACTACCAAATGTGTTGAGTGTGTACTTAGCAAGCTACAACAAGAGTTTATTTAAACTAGGTATCCATCTGGATTAAAGATTAAAAGCTCATCTGAGGCAAAAAGAAAGAGTCAGATTTACTTGTTCTTACATGAATGCAAAGCACTACACTCATTTCATTGACATGTACCTGTCAAATTTCATGCCTATGTTTTTCTCACATTATATGTCACTGAAAGAAATCAGTTCTTCATATAATTTTCTGTGATTCATGGTTTGAAGTATGTAATCAAATTTGCATAAGATTAAGTGTAAATTAGGCGGGGTTTTTTGTTTGTTTGTTTGTGTTTTCCTGCAGAAAAGAACACAGGATATACCTAGTCTCTTTTTGGTACACAAGTGTCAGTAACTTAAAACCCTTTAAGTTAATGAATTTCTGGTGACCTTAGAGAGCTGTTCTGCTATATATCTTCCCCTAACCTCTTTCTCAGAGTAATGACTGCTGAAAAATGACTAAAGCCAAGAAATCTACAGGTATAAAGTAAGCTTATTAAAACCATGTGGGAATATGAATTGCAACAGTGAGACATCAGAAGAGGGCTATTTGATAGGAGCTGAAAAAACATTCTTTTCAAAGTAAGAGCTCACTCATCTCTGGAGGATTTCATTGAGGTTTTCTGTGAATCAGCTTGCCAGCAGGGATCAGATCATGCAAGCAACTGAATGTTTCCTATCAGACGCTGAGTCTCCAACCCTTACTAGCCTCAAATTGTAAACATGGGTTTAATACTGAAAAGATGGACAAGGCAGTGGAAGTAAATATTATTGACAACTGTATAGTGTTAATACTGTTGGCTTATAGATAGCCCCATGGTTACAGATATCATGCTCTTTGTAACTAAAATAATACTTTTTTTTTTTTTTTTGGAAGAAAGCTAAGAAAGGCATTTTGTCTTTGATTCTCCTTCATTTTCCAATTGCAACAGGTTCTTTAAACCGACAGTAAGTCAAATTTTTGTCCACAAGAAATGATGTACTCTTCCTCAGTGTTTACAGTTTTGTAGTTCCACAAATAAGTTTTCACATTAATGACTAATTGGAATAATAGGTCACCATGCAGAGTCACTGATAACTGAGTTGTCATGTAACTTTTACATATAAAACTTTGATGTTAATTCTCCATAGTGAAGAAGAGCTTCAGTGGCTCTCTTCAGTCACTAAATAAACAAGCAAAAATTCTGAAAGAGGCTTAGGAAAAATAAAATCTCACTGTTCTCTGTACTCGTCTCTTCTACTTTCTACTTTTTAAATATCACTGCCGAAACTAATGTACAAAGCATTTGTTTCTCATTTCCACAAGCTTGTTTCAGATCCTTGTTGTACACCACTACGGAGTGTTATCCCAAATATTGTATTGGAAACATTTTAAAGAAAACAACCTTAATGGCCTATTGAATTAATATTAATAATAAAAAATGCTTCTTCAGTAATTTTAGTATTGTTATGAAATTCCATTGATGTGTATAAGATTAATTAATAATTATGTTACATCAAAATATTAGTAGTCAAACCATTGTACTAAATTCCAGCTTCTGATAAGTTCTGTCCATTTGTCAGTCTTTTGAGGCTTACAGATCGTGGCCTAACCTTAGATATTCACAGAGACATTTTTTTATGATCAGGTATCCTCTGTTTACTCCTCTTACATTCTGAGTACCTGTGCTAACGCTGTCTTGTCCCTTAGTCCAAAAGAATACAAAATGAAGGAAGGATTGTAAATTGGAAATTGATTTTACATGGCACTGGTACCCAGCCTGAACATATGAAGCAGCCACGTGTGTACACATCTTACAATGCTGTGCAAAATGACAGAAGAGGAGTGGAGAAGATGACAGACCTTGTAGAGGTACTTTCTCATTAATTATTTTCTTTATGGATTTTTAAATTTGTAAGAAAATGGTGTTGTTTTTGTTTTTGTTTTGTTGTTCATTTTTTGTAGTGAAAAGACACATATTCATTCTCTATTTATTTCATCTAGCTTCAGACTGTTTGTGAGTTGTGCAGGTATTATAATTTTGTCAACATGTCACTAACTGATATTTTATTAGTCTTTTTTTTTTTTTTTTTTTTAAGGCTAGCACCTAGCAGATTCAGGATGGAAAAAGGATATTGATACTAAAGTTTTGAACCCAACAGTTTATGCAGTTGAATGGTACAAGAGGGAGGAATGCACAGTAAAACTTTGTAATTCCAGTTAGAATGAGTGTTCAATCCCAAAGGAATCTTGTGATTTGTTTTTAGGGAGCTTTGAAGCAGGTTTGTTATATAACACATATAAAAGTCAGGACAGTTCAGGCAGTTTAGTTAAGGAGTTGTCAGCTCCTTTTTCACCCCTTCTTACCTCTGAGACAGAATTCCATATGGAAAAATAAATGTATTTGAGGCTTCTGAGAATAGCAGTGGGTTTCCAGATGCAAATATCTCAATATTCTGAAAACAGTGCCTCCTGTTCTTTCAGTGGAAATGGTAACAAATGGAAATAGTTCAATAACACCGTTTGATGGAGCACATTCTTAGCTACACAATAGCTATGAAGCTATTTTTCGGCATAGTCACCACCAGTAGCCATTCTTTTTTTCTGCCAGTGATGAACAAGAGCCTGCATGCCACACTTACAAAAATCTGCACCAGCCGAGGTGACCCACTGTTTCGCAGCAGCTATGACAGCACAGTTGTAAGGAATATGTTGCCCACACAGTCCATCATTCATCAGCCCAAAGAAACACAAGTCAGACGGCAGCATATCCAGACTATTTGGTGGATATGGTACCAAAGTTCAGCTAAGACTGGCAACATGCTCCACAGTCTTCAAACTGCTATAGGGCCTGAAGTTATTGTGTTTTAAGGGAAAGGTTGTCTTCTTCTCTGGCCTGACTTGGGAAGTTTGAGCCTTCTGCTAAGTCAGCATCACAATGTAGCAGTCAGAAATGATGGTTTGTCCTGGTTTCAAGAAATACAGAAGGATCACTGTTTTCTGTCTGAAAAGACATCACTTTACCTGCTGAGGGCTGCATCTTGAACTTCTTCTTTCATGAGGAATTTGCATGTCTTTACTTCATGCATTATCATTTTGACATAGTGATGGTGACACCATATCTTGTCACTGGTAATGATGTGATCCAGGAAAGGGTCACCTTAAGCATCATATCGGTTCACTAAGTCCTGACCAACCTGTCAGTGTTCCTTCTGTTCCTGTGTGAGCGTTCATATGACCTATGTGGTGCAAATTTCACAGTATTCCCAAATTTCACAGTTGCCACCATTGTTTCTAGCTCATTGAAGCCAGTTGTAATCCACCAATTTGTGCAGATGAGTTGATTGAAACATTCTTCATTTTGTGATGTGAGAGGTGTTCATGCCATTCCAGAACATGGCTAGTCTTTCATGTTGCTGTCACCACTGCTGAAACGCACAAAAAAACCACTGCTGAAACTGCCTTCTCACTGTGTTCACATCCACTGTTGGTTATCTGTTAACTTTCAGCAAGCATCAGAGAATTTCACTGGGTACTATTTTTTTCCCAGTGGAGGAATTCAGTGACCCACCTTTACTTCATATACTCTTCCTTGTCAGTTGCTGTTCCGTCAGACTGCCCCTCTGCTGCTATCTATCACACAGCAACATGTGAAGGAGTAGTGGTGGAAAAGTTCAGCCCCTACTGTGTACCACGGTCTGCCTCTGATGTAGTGGGCCAAGTTCATAAAAGAGGTGTTATTTTCAAAGCAGCTCTTGTTCCACTGATTATGTCAGTGTCTTCAGAATACTTAATTACATCCCTTCTATTCATCTCCCCTTTTAGTAATGTCTATGAAGTATAAAGAGATTAACCTCCTTCAATAAAGTTACAAAGAAGATTGAGAGAAACATGATTATGGATTATTTAAATATGTAAAATTAAGTGTCCATAACTGTGGCAGCCATGTGCAGTAAAATAAAACTGGAAGAAAATAAAACTGGACTTAGGAGGTGTTGTAGGAGAAACTTGGTGGAAACGTATAAAACTCAGCTCAAGGTGAAGTGAGTGCTCCTGTAAAAGGCATCATGCAGCCTCATACCACAGCATTTGAGGCATAACAGTGTTAAAATGAAATTGTGCATCTACTGAGTTCTCTGTATGTCTGTACTTGGCATTACCCTTCTAAAGTTTGCTGAGGTACATGTCATGGCCGCAGATAAGCCAGACTTCGCTGTCTTCTCAGGTGAGAGCACTTATAGAGCAGATAATGTGGAAGCATTAGTTCAGTCCTTTCTGCGAGGGTCTGTGGCACATTTGGAGTTGCCATCACCACTGTGTGTACTTTCTTCCAGATGTATAGCCATGGAACTGTCTCCCATAGCACAGCCAGGAATATTTTTGAGACTGAGACGAATCTTGCCTTAAAGTTACAAATTGTAGCCTTCCTCTGCAGGATCTGGGTAAATGCACAACTTGTGGGGAGATTGATAAATTACTTTGGATAGGTTTTTTTAATATATATACATATATATATGTAGTGTTTTAGTTATTTTCTAGACTTCAGTGGCTCCAAAATTAAAATAAGCAGCACCTACATACTAATACATGAAAATCACTAATCAGAGCAACTCTTACTCCAGACAGTTTTGGATTGATGCCTAACCTCTTTTACACCAATTTGCATTCTAGGACCTTACCACACAGGAGAACTTGAGTGAAAAAAAGAAAGAAACCAGTAGCAGCAGTAACAAAGCAGAAAATAAGGTCCCATCAGAGGCTATGCTGCATTTACTGCAAAGTGCTTTTAGCAGACAGATGGCTCAGAAGCGACTTCCGAAGAAGACTGCAAGTGAGAAGTTAAGTATTCCATATGAACACTTCTATCAAGCCCTCGAAAAATTAAACAAGCCCTCTCAGTTAAAGGATTCCGAAGAAAGTCTGTACAGTGACTACGTTGATCTTTTTTACAATGCCAAACCATACAAGCATAGAGATGACAGACTGCTGCAAGCCTTGGTCGATATTATAAATGAAGGAAACTAAACTATGATGCTGAGTTGGAAATATTTGTTCTCCCACCCCACCTCCATTTTTTTGACTTTTTCTTCAAGACTCTATTGTATGCGTAGTTGTGTGATTGCTGCTTTGATTGCTTCATATTTAACACAAACATCAAGGAAGGAAAAAAACAAATGTGGGAGGAAGGATAAGGCAGTAAGCTGATGCTTTTTAGTAATAGCTTTTTCAAAGACTTTCTTCATTACCATCAGAGTAGATTTGCCCCCTCAGGCATGAAATGCAGCAGTATTCCCTTGAAAATACTAATGCTCTATTATAAGCAATTTTCATGTTACTTATTCTTCCACCCTATTCCCTTAGCCTGCAGTAGGATTCAAAACCTGAATTGCCAAGCAGTTTTGAACGCAACTGCCAAAGCTATGGGGAGATACTCTCATCTCTGTATTTGTAATGAGTAGTGCAGTCTTTCTTATATTTGGCTTTTATTGTAGCTTTAACTCCTGTAGCAAGTATCTCTTCCCTCATAGTATTTTTTTTCCAAACAACAATGCACTCTTACCCTTCTGTTCTCCTGTAAAGGAGCAGTTGGGAAACTGGAATTGGATTGGAGCATCATTTAAGTTATTAATGATTTAGACTAGAGACAGTCATACTCTAACATAAAAAAGCTCCAAACGATGCATTCCAGACCATGGGGATTCTCACCACCTAACTTAAACTGCCTAAATGAAGTGCCTGAATTATGAGCTTAGTTTTTCTAGGCTGTATGTAGCTAATGAAGACAGATAGCACGTAAGAGCACTATACTAGTTTTTGCACTGGTTCAGAATTACACGATGCGGAGTACCAATCTATTTTTATTGACTATGTGAACTTTGAAGAACCAATCTCCTACCTTTGGAGCCTCCATCAGATTTCTAAAGTAATGTAAATGCCTCCTGACATGTCTATGTCCGTGGCAGCCAGGACAACAAAGCTGGGATCACTTTGTCCCATCCTTAACCTGTGACCAGAGTTGTGTAGAAAGAAACTCTGTACCATCAAAGTCCATTTAAAGAGTGCATCTTCAACGTCTGGTGAATTGTGACACCTCCCATATATCTAGGAAGGCAAAATGAATGGATGGAGGCATAATTTAAAAATATACCCAGAAGAAGGGAGTTATAAGTAGAGGGGAGGACAGAATGGGATGTGGAAGAAGGAAAGGAAGGGAAGGAGAATGTGCAAGAGAGGGGAACAAAGTAGTGTCAGACAGCAAGGACAGGCTGCTGCCTATCTACAATAAGAAACTAGAAATGAAAAGATAATAAAGGAAAATACATAGTGGGGAGGCTCCGTCCAAATATAACTATTAGTAGTGAAGGACTGGTCAGAAAGACCCATCACCCTATCCAAAGTGGAAAAAAATCATATGTGCTATCATATACAGCACAGTGGTATGAATGGCAGCATATTTGACAAGTAGTTTTCCACATATACTTCTTTAAAACCAGAATAAAGACTGTAATAACATTTTGCTGTTCATAATTAAAAAAAAAAAAAAGAAAAAAGAAAGAAAGCTACCAACAAACAATGCAGTGCTGGATGCTCAGAAATTGGGCATGATCTACTACATGGAAATGAAAGCTCCTAGTGTTTCGTTGCAGTGCTAAAGATAATCCAAACAAGTGCTGACCAGGTTTTACTTTTTTCTCTCTGTCATCTGCTGTGGAAATGTAGACTGGAAATACTTTCCAAATATTCTAGAGAAATGCATTCCTCCTTTATTGTCCATTTCTTAAAATGATCCAAGTGTCTCTAAAAGAGGAGTTCAACACTGTGTTCATCCTTCATCTGTTTGGATACAGATTTTTCAAATCTCACACTAAGATCTGTGATCACTGGTTAAAGGTAACTTAGAAAATTATCTTGCTGAACTTAAGATTTGAAAACCTTTGCTTTGATTTTAGTGGTTTCATGTCTACCTGTGGCTCAGTCTGTGTTTTTGCTATTAGCTTTAGATAGATGTGGCTTAGTTGATTTGAAGAATTCTTCCGTATTTCTATCCATACTTCAAAGATAACAACTGCAAGAGTAAATGTCTCTTACACTTAAATTGCTTACTCTCTACGAAGACATCTGAATAGAAAGAGAAGTGAAAAAAAGCTAATTGTTTGCAATAAGAGAGCTTTTTTATGTTGTCCCTTTAACACACAAGCTTTCTGGCAATATATAACTACTGAACAAGCAGAATGTTAAAATTTCTAAATGCTGCTACTAGAGGAGTTAGTGAGAGCACTAACTTACTTCCACCAACATTAAATTGTCAGAATTGGGAGTTTAATCTCTACAGTTATAATCCCATTCAGTGATAATGGACCACTGGTAGTCCCACGCAGGGGCCATCAGATAGTGATTTTAGCCAGTCATCAATCAAGTGAAGTATGTTAAAATGAGGAAAGTACTACGAACGCTCAAATCAGCTCTCGAAAAAAGTTTTCAGATTTAAATGGTGGATGACATAGGACTCTCCTTTGTTGTGAGACAATTCCTATGTTGTAGCCAAAGTTTCATCAGAGAACAACTTTGAAGTCTTTTTTGCATGTTTCCAACCCAGAGTACGTTGTACAGGAGTAAATTATTTTTATTGTTAGTCTTTCCTTGGTGCCTGTGTGAGTTTTGTGAAAAAAACATTGAAGGAAAAAAAATGTTTCATCTCAGAATTTTAAATTATATTTTCTTTACAGGTATTTATATTGTAGCAAAGATTTTATTGAACAGACAGAATTTTAAAAGGTGTAATAAATTGTATTGAAGAACCAGATTTTTCTTGGGGAAGAGACAATTTCATCCAATAAAGTTATTTTTTGAAGGGCATGTTCCAACAGCAACTGCAATATGTATGTGATGTTAAAAGTTGTCCACTAGTAGCATAATACAGTGTGTTAGCAGAGCTCAGAGTGTGTGGTCTTAACATTTGTAAAGAAAACAGAAAGATCGTGTCAAACTACTGACTTAAAAAGACAGGGAAATATAGTATAGAGTTAAAAGCATTGGCATTGGAAAGTAATAATGGGTTGGGTGGAGAAAATGTGTCATTACTTGAGTAAGAAGGGCTGCAGAGGTTTTTTCCACATGGAGAAACACTGCACCTTTTATGACTGCGACTGGTGTGAGGTTCTATGCTTGACAGCATTGGTGCTCATTGCTGTGTCTGAAAGACAAAATTCTGCATGTTTCACTTACAGATGTGTCCTTAGTGCTACAAGTCAAATTAAATACACATCTTCTTTTCCTTGCATCAAAGCCCCAACAGTTAAAGGTATCTTTGTTTCCCTGCTGTGCACACAGCAAGAAAGAAGCTCTTAGTGTACTACCAGTCACATATGGAAGCAGTAGAGAGCTGCTCTTCAGGAGGAGCTGCTTGTTGGCCTACACCAAGCCCTGTGCTGATGCCCAGAGAGGTGCAGCCATCTCCACCACAGGGCCTCGTGTTATAGGATGCTGTGCTGGGGCAAGCTCAGCATGGAGAGAAATGAGTTTTAGCTTCCAAAAGCTTTACTAGTTGTGGGGCGTCACCAGTCATTCTCAGGTTGGGTTTGTTTGCAGGGTGTTGTTTAACTACAACTTGCTGAGCAAGTCCTGCTTCATCAAATGCTGCCTCTATTGTCAGTAACTTACTTCCACTTTCTTCCACAGCAAAAATCCTTCCAAGTATACATGTTCAGAAAAGCCTTTGCCAAAGTAGCATAAAAGAAAGAAACATAAAGTCTACCTTCAAGCCATATTAACTCATTTTCACACTAAACAATGGTTTCTCTCTCAAAAATATGGCATGATTTTTAAGTCATGTTGCATTTAAGCTTCCTAGCATTAACTGTTTAGTGCTACCCAAGCAGAATTTCTGTTGTAGCCCTAACCTCAGAAAATAAGGTATCAGAAAATGTCTCCTCTTACTGCTCCTGAAGTCATTTGAAAACAATCATGAACACATTCAGCGTAAAGAACATTTTACTGTCTTTGGAATTGTCTTAGTATTAGAACTTAGGAGTGTTTTTATAAAAAAAAATCTGCATGCTGCTTATGAACCAATATGTATCTTAACACACAGATCACTCCGTGCCAGAGTGACAGCCATGTTAACACCCTCGTGTATCACAGCAGTGTTTTTTAGATGCTTCTGGCAAAAGCAAACCAACCCCCATCACTAGAGGTTTTCAAAGGTTACAAATCCAAGGAAAGTCAGGTACCAGTTAGTCCAGTTCTGAAAAGTTCAAAACTTTGAGGAAAAAATATTTTAGGTCCTTATTATGCAGCAACTCTTCTGTGCTCATGCAGTTACACATCCTGAAACCCTTCTTTTTGGTCACATCCTTTCTTTTGCAAGGTCCGTGTCCAGAACTCCCACTGTATCAGCATTTTAGAAAGGCACAACTCTACAAATGTGCATTTTGCCCTGATCAGTCACTAAGCAAATGAATTTCTGACTGCAGACTGAAAAGGTTCAAACTCCAACCCTAACAGACACTGACAGAGGTCATTTCAGTAAACAATTTTATGATTAATGGCACAAGTACTCATTAAAAATATCACTTCTCTTATTGCAATTTATGAGAATAATGTAACCAGAAAGAAGGAGAAATTTTGCATCCAGCAATGCAGTAAATGCACACTGGAAAATAATATCAAATGTATTCCAAGTTCCACTAAGATACCAGAGAAAAATAAACAGGTAATACTTGAATATAGATACTTATCAGGAAAAAAATAATATATTACCGGTTTTATCGTTTCAGCCAATTGACTACATCCAATCAAACTTAGCTGGGCTATAGCTGTATTTCTGATGTCATATTCTCTCCCCAAAACAAATGAACTGCTCGCTGTTCCCCATACCATTTTATTTGACTGTGCCTGTGTTATCAGTCACTGCTTCGAATCATGAGCATGTGGCATAATGCAGTGCCATATATTCTGATAAGGAAATGAACTTGGAACTAAGGAAGTGCAGTTTTGCATGTGCCAGTCCATGAAGTGCTCATGTGAAATGGACCTATAAAGGTTAGACAAAGAGTAAAGCCATATGTCAGTGCCATTAGCTGCAGTGAATTAGTCCTACATTTAAGAATAGCGATAGTGCGATGCAGAGCAGCGCAAACATCCAGGAAGTAAAGGCAGCACTCAGCACCAGGGCTCAGTAAGCAACCCAGATACCTGCATGCAATTCTGTGGTTTGTAGGGGACATATTAAAAACATAATGACTAGGAAAAACCCACAGCTTTTCCTCTCTTACTCTGTATTTCAGTTATTCTGCCTTAGAGCAGCACAACATGAAGCTTGTCTGAAAATCCTGGTAGATATTGAAAACACTGTTTAACCAGTAACTATATCAGACTTTCTGAAATTGATGCAATCAATATCTTTTGTATTTAGATGAAAAGATTATGTACATGTTTTACATGATTATGTGTAAGCACTTAATGGAAGAACTTAGCAGCTCTTAGCAGGACAGAATGAAAGAAGATACAGATTTTATTTGCTAGCACAGAATTTAAACTTTTGGTCAGGCTTTTCATCAAAGCAGTACTGATACCGCAGGCTCCTTTGGAGAGTGGCAGAGTGGGAAGGGATGTTTATTTATTTTATGAACACCTGGAGTACAGTTTTCCAGAGTCCTGTATGGCTGCACTTGCATTGATGAACAAATAAACCTAGTCTTAGACAAAAAGTAGGCACAATTGTGTAGCGGGTTTTGAACAATTCAGACAGTTCAGTAACACTAGCTTTGTAAGACAATGGATAAAAACAGTGTCAAGCACTGTAACGGATGTTATGTGTCTCATGAAATCACTGCAGTTCAAGTTCCTTCAAGGCCTTGATATCTGAAATTCTTTATGGAAAGGTATTTGTAGCACACTGAGTGCTCCTTTTCGACTTCTTTACAGCTAATGGAAATCCACTCCTTTAGAGCTCCTGTGAGATTCAGATGTTTCTCTGCATCACACTGTGGAGGAGACTGACTGTCTCATGGGTACGTAAGCAGCTCACTTCTGAATCATGAGCCTAACTCGGGCACTGCATTTACACATCTAAACTTAGGTAGGGTGAGCGTTGTTCTCAGCTCTCCATACCCTCCCTCTGCCCACAAGTCTGTCAGTGAGTGGTGCTGAGCACATCTCAGTGCAGCTGCTCAGTGCTTTTGAGAAGCCACACTGAAGCTGTGCCAGATTTAGCATCCATTCAGATAAGAATGTGCTCCTATCCAGTGATCACTACTGAAAATTTCACAAGGATATCAGATTTCAGTCGAGTATTGCTGTCTGTAAATACTCTGTGTGACCCTCAAGCTTAAGGAAAAGGCCAGAAGGGGAACACTGGCCATTTTTGTCTTCGTTTAACACACTGTATAAGAACATACTGTAGGTGATGTAAAGACATTAAACACATGCTTCAACTTACTCCCTTAAACTGCTTTCCTGTCCTGTGTAAGCGTACGTACAGTATGAAGCACCTTAGTGAGCACTTGACTGAATCCAAAAGGATTGCCCAGTCAGGACCCCTCTGCACAGAGTAAAGGGATGTGGTTTTAAAGTCCTCCCTACTTACTGCAAATGTCTGCTTGTGATTCTATATTGAATGTTGTGAGTCATGCCTGGATTACCATACAGTGTGCAACTAAATTGCTTGCACTGCATTGTACTGGTTCTCATCCTAATATGGTGAATCACTCTCCTCTAGGGAAGTGCATACAAGTCCTTCTTTATCAAGAAAATAATACTCATGAAGCCTCAAGCAAGACCTGTGCATTTGGCATTTTCTGTGCAGGTTAATTCCAAGTTGTCACTGAATATTTCAGGTGTTTGGAAACTTAGGACCTATGCGACTATAGTATTCTTAAGAAATTCAGAGAATGCCATCCCTTTAACAAGAAACTAGACTGTAGTGTGCTATAACGCATAGTTAATTTATTGAGGTTTCATTTATTAAAATTTATTTGGTAAGATTATATATTTAAGTTCTGTACTACATTGCTATTCAAGTGCACTGGGGTTGGAAAGGACTGTGAAGATGGGCCCTGTTAATACTTAGGCATAAATCTGTAACAACTCCACTGTCCTTACAGGCTTGTTTCAAATGTTCTCATGTACCTGAGAAATGAAGTCAGACAGAAATAATCTGAGCCGTTACTTCCCAGCTGTGGAAAGGAAGAGAAACAAGAGATAAGAGTGAATTTTGTGTTTTTCTGTTCTCTTTATTCAAACGGTTTTCAATTGCACTACCTGGTACCCAAAGGAGAAATTACAAAGATCTTTGTGCTACTCATGCTGATGAGTCAGATTTGGTTTGTTTTGTAACAAAATTCATTGCTTTCTTGATCTTTCATCCCTCCTTTTCTACCAGAATTCTACATAGGAAGCACTAAAAATAATGCCTGCTATTTATTTCCACGGAGACTGCAACAGATACAAAGAACACAATGACACTATTGGATAGTGCAAACTCTCAGCTACCAAACACAATTTTCCACTACAGTCACTGCCATTGGTGAATGAAGACTGCGTGCCATGTTAGTAACAATCTGCACCAGTGGAGGTGACCCATTGTCACTGTCACCACTGCTGAAGAATATCACTGATCATCTCACTGTGCTCACATCCACTGTTTGGTCTCTGACAGTGTTCAGCAAGCTTCCAGGGGTGACATTTTATCTACATGGAGGAATTCAGTGACACACCTTTGCTTCATATGTACTCCCATGTCAGACTGTGTTCTGTCATACTGCACCCCTGCTGCCATCCGTCACACAGCAGCAACATATAGTGGGATATTGGTGGGAAGGTCCAACCTGTACTGCCACACCACCAACATCTGCTTCTTACATTGTGGGCCAACATCATAGAATACGAGGCATTATTTTTGGAGCATCACTCATTCTAAAATCCAGAGAACAGCATTTCCATATGCTCAAGATTCATCTGCTTTGTGTTAATCAACTCAGTTCCTTGATTTTGTGCCTGTAATTTTTCACCCACTGATAGTCTAAGCCATATCCATTTTTAGGAACACTCATCAAGATGTTCTTTAGGGATGCTCAGCATTTACTTCTCTCAGCAGTTAATGTCAGGTATGTCCATTTAGTGTGTTGCAGAATTCAAAAAGCCTGTACGTGGAACATGCCTTCAATACACTGTTCTTGTGAGGTGAGTTGATGGGGAAGTCTGTCATGGCTTAAACTTTATAAGGAGACATGGAAAGGTAGGGGCCTAACTCCCTTCACCTTGCAATGGCATCGGACTACCTAATCCCTTGGGTTCTTTTCAACCCTCCACTCCCGCGCATTCCATATTGCATCTTCCTGGCACAAATATCCCTGTATAGGGAGCAAGATGTGGGTAGAGTATTATGGGGATAATAAGAGCACAATCATTTTTTGTTAACAAGGGTGAGGCTCAGCCTGCAGATGTCTCCTGCTTCTCTACTCCTGCAATGCATTTTTGATGGAGTAAACTTAATTACGAAGATCATTATCTCATGCATTTACTCCCATTACTTCAGTAGAATCCACACATTGTGTGAAAGCTTGCAGATCCCATAACACATAGGAATTTATTGGTTCCTGATCAAGACTCATCAGTAGCAAAGCAGACTGTAGATGGTAACCAACCTGAAATAAGGGTATCCTCAGGACTGGAAAGCTGCCAATTAGCCAAGAGATCTGAGATGTGAAACAGAACTGCCCAGCTAGAAGATAGTGGCCATTCTCCAGAATTACTGGATAATACATACGTATAAACACAGACGTATCTATAGGGGAAACAATGAAAACCTTATGAAGACAAGCATCACTAACTCCTCCTGTGGGTAGCATCCATTTTCCTGCACTGACAATGCTTTAAACTTGTTTGTAGATGATAACTGGAGAGTAGAAGGCTATAGCTCTCTGCCCACCATGAGATTTGAATTTTTCTCATTTGCAGATAATGAGGAAATACATAACCACTAGCACCTCAGCTAGCTGGAAAAGTATTGCAGAAAAGCCACGATCACCTTTTGCTTACACTGAAAGAAAGGCTGAGTCATCTTCATGAACACAGCATGCTTAGTACCTGCTCTGCCATCTGAGCAACCACAGTTCCAAACCTTCTGGTTCTGGACTATTCTTAACTTGTTCCAGCTATTATTGTCAACAGAAAGGTTATGAGGAAGACCTTCAAGGAGATTATAAAATGTGTGTGGTATTTTTAGGCTTAGGTACTCTGTGAATCCACAGCAGCTATTTTCTGTGCTTAATAATACTCCGGGTTCGTAGAGATAAAAACAGCATGATGAAGATAAAGCTGTATTGTGAGAGACAGCCAGCAGCTATGTCATGCTGCTGCACGGACTGCAGTCAGGAGCTAAATGCAGCAAGATGAAGGGCAAAGGGAAGATGTGAGTGTCAGACAACAGTGGGATGCTCTGGTATAGACTGCTCTGTACACATTGATCCCAGACAGCCTGGCAATAATCACAATAATCACAGTTCATCCTGTTTGCCCCATTAACCAACAGCTGTTCTTTACAGTCTGTGGTGGCAAAGACCACATCTGTGATTATGTCATTTTGGTGCTCTTGTCATGATCCCTCATGTGCAGAGAAAACATTTTTCTTTTCCAAAGATGCACAATAGGTCTGAGAAGCTTTATTTCAGAGCATAGTAAAAAATGGTCAGCTTTCTTCTCATCTAAATAGAAAGACTGAATGATTGACAGGGAGCTGCCAGCCCCCAGTGGGATTCTGCTCCTGGATGCTGCTGAGCATCTTCCTCCACACAGATGTGTTTTCTGCTCAGCACAGGCCAAGGCCTGGCTCCATGCTGGCATGACTCCCATTCCTCTGTACCCACGCCACAGCACAGGCAGCTGTCAGACACTGCAAATAACTGGCATCGAGCTGTTCCACACAGTCACACTAGGTGGGGAAATTACCTCTCTACATTACTTAATTTCTCCTGTGAACTTCAATGGATTACTCCATATTAGGCTTCCATTTCAATTTCTTGTTGAGGTAAAAAGATACTTCATGGGTTTTCTGCTTTCTTGTCTGAGTATTTAATGATTTTAACCTTGTTGCAGATGCATGGGTGTGAAGAGTATTTACAGTATCTGAGGTGCTTCTTTCGTGCTGCTGTACTGTTGAAATGGAGAGCAGAGTCAGGCGTATATCTAGGAAGGAACCCATGATATACCTTAATTATCTGATAATGCTGTTAGGAAGACTTTATTAACATTTTTAACCAAGTGAACATATAATAATCATATAATAGAATCAGAATAGTTCAACTTGAAAGGGACTTTTAAGACCAAATATTCCAACTCCCCTGCAAGGAATGGGGACACTTACAGCTTCATCAGGTTCTCAGGGTGTGGTCCAGCCTGACCTTGAGTGTCTCCAGGGATGAGGCATCCATCACCTCTTTGGGAAACCAGTGCCAACACCTCACCACCCTTATCGCACATGCCTTCTTTCAATCTAAACCTCCCCTCTTTTAGTCTGAACTCATTTCCCCTTGTCCCATCATCACAGACCCCGCTAAAGACTCTGTCCCCTTCTTTCTTACACCCCCTCTTCCCCTTCAGATGCTGAAAGGCTGCACTCATGTCAACCTGAAGCCTTCTCCAGGCTGAAAAGGCCCAGCTCTCTCAGTCTGTCCTCACAGGGCAGGTGTTCTCTCTCTCTAGCATTTTTGTGCTCCCCCCCACCTCTGGACATGCTCTAGCAGGTCGAAGTGGCATTAATAATATGGGACAGCCCTAATAAAATGGGACAGCAACACCTAATTCTTGCTTCATCTCAAGTTCTCGCCCTGCTGACCCAGTGGAGGCTACAAATGCCCTGTACCTGCAGTCTGCTCTTCCCAGCACAGTTCCATGTGTTCGTGGGTGCTTGGTTGGGAGGATTTTCCAAGCCACACTTCCAGAAGGCTTTGCAGTGTTGCAAAGTGGATGGAGTGGAGAGCTGCAGGCCATCTGAGTGTGCTGTTGAATGCTGAGAGTGGAAACAGCTGAAATCCACAGCTTCTCAAGGGATTTAACATGTCCTGTTTCATAACAGCAGCTGAGACACTGCTTGCAAGGCATCTGAATGCCTTTTGTATTACTAGAGCGATATGTTCAGATGCTAGGCAGCCCTAAATGCACAGGAATGCCCCTCCTCACACTGTCTTTCTGAGCACAGGTTTTATCATATATACTTTATTCACATAAGGCTGATTAGTTTCAAGCAGTTATTAATGTTACATCATTACCATCTCATTAAGAACATCAGATTTTACAGGGCTTTTGTCCTCATTTGAATTTACTGAAATTGCTCTCACTTTCCCAAACGCAGTTATTTCCATGTGTCCAAGCCCTTTGGAAGGAGTTGTGCCATGTTTTCCATGCCTGGAAGGTGGAGCTGTGGTTTCAGCTCCCTGGGCACATACTGTCTTTCTGTGCCTGCTCTGAGCAGTGGTGTCCATGCCCCACAGCCACACACAGCCCTGGCTATGCTGAGCTATTGTACAGCAGTGGAGCTGCCAGGCTTTCCCCAGGGCCTTTGCTGCAGTGGCATTTCCTCTGGCATCAGTTTCCTCACATTTCCCTTTATTAGATTTGTCTTCTACCCACGTGCTCCATGCCTTTTGTTGTTCTCTGCCTGTGATTCACATGTCTGTTGCTTTGCATTAATTTGCAGCTTTCTCCGGTGCTAACTAATCCTCCCAAGTATCAAACTTCATTACACACTGTTTGTTTCTTCTGGATCATCAATGAGGATGTTAGATAGAATGAGTTCTGACACCTATCCCTTTGCTATTCTGTTGAACAAGCCCTCCCGGCTTTGTTATATTGTCACTTGTGATTCTATTTGTGGTCTTTCAGACACCTTTAAAATGAGAGCATTCCTTCTAAGCCTGATTTGCATTAATTTATGGGAAGGAAATTTCATTAGCGTGACAAGTATTTTGCTGCAGTCCAAATCTGGTTGCTTTTAGATCCCCCCCCCTACCTTGCCCTCTGGTGCTAATTTGATAATTCTCTCAAAATAAGGAAATCAATAATACCACCAACAAACACTTGTTCCTTGCTGCTCAGGGGTTTGTGACTATCTGAATTACCAGCAGTACAAATCACAGAGTGCAGTTTCACTCCTGTACTGGGGTTCAGCACTGTTCCTTAGCCTTGGCACAGGTGTAAGGGAACATGGCAGTGGAGGATGAAATGCTTATCAAAGACTCCAGGGATCATTATCCTGAGTTGGAAGGGACACATAAGGATTAAGTTCAACGAACCCTGGCTCCACATGAGACCATCCAAATTTCAAACCCTGTGTCTGAGAGCAGCATCGAGATGCTCCTAGAACTCTGGCACCATGGCCGTGCCCACTGCCCTGTGCAGCATGTGCCATGCCCACCACCCTCTGGTGCAGAGCCTTTCCCTGACCCCCAGCTGCCCCTCCTGACACAGCTCCATGCTGTTCCCTCTGCTCCCTGTGAGGAGCTGTGCTGCCATGGGCTGCCCTCAGCTGCTCTGCTCTGTGCTGAGCACACCCAGGGACAGCAGCCACTCCTCAGATGTCTTCCCTTCCAGACCCTTCCTCATCTCTTTAGTGCTGCTTTGTACACTCTCTAATCATTCTATGTTCCTTTTGTACTGTGGTGCCCAAAGTCAAAGATGAAGCCACACTGGTGACCTGTAGAGTAAGATGGCTCTACACTGTTTTTTTGGATGGCTGCTAACTTCTCAGCATGTTCAGCCACATGAGCCTTAACCACATTCCTTGCCATTACAGTTAACAAAAAAAAAAAAAAAAAATAGAGAGAGGAAATGCTATGAAGGTTGGACAGGGGGGCAAATATAACCATGGATGAGTAAATTTTATACAGGAAGGTTTCAGCAAAGCACACGTATGTCCCAGCACTTGCAGCTCAGATTTGGTGAAGTACTCACCATGATAACAGTGTTTTTCATTGCTGTGAGCAGACCCGGTCCTCTCCTGCCTTTGCTACAGTCCTCACTGCCAGCTAATCTCATGAGAGTGCCTCTACTGTAAAGAAGGTGCCAGTCTCCTTCCTTCCCCTCCAGGGCAACACCAGACTCTCCAAACATGGATATCTCTACCACAGCAATACACATTAGCATCACTTTACGCTTTATTTTCGGACTACTTTTGCAGCCAGCATGCCATAAGTCCTCAGTAACCTGGGTTATACAGAACTTTCCTGTGCTATCTAGATGTGGGGTTGGAACTCTCCCAGCTATAGGGATTGTATTGATTAAACTGAGAGCAAAGCATGCTGCAAAAAGCAAGCATGCAAAAAGCGCTGCTGAGTATGGCACAGGTTCCCCTGCTCTCTTCTCTGAGATCGAAGTTTCATCTGAAAGCAGAGGAAGCTCCCATTGTCCTTTCAGTGCACAGCAGCCTTGCAACCAGTTCGAGCTGTTTTCATGGGGTGTCACTTTGTAGTCTCATGGGCACTTCATAACTAATACATTATTTCTGAGCGGAAAGTGAACAGAAAAATATTTTGTGTTATGGTGTATGAAAACCGATGTCCTTTTCACACTTAACTAGAACCAATGTGCCCAAGCCTTGTTTTCCTGTTTAACATGAAGAGCACGTAATCAAAAGGCTGTCAGATGCCTCTCTGTCTGACATGCTTATAAACCATGCCTTGTGTTCAGCCTGCCTTCAAACTCACCAAGCTTGTTAAAACATAAAAATTGTGCTAAATAATTGGACAATTACCAGTACTGAGAACACCTTTCATTTTAGCACAGGAAAATTACACCCTTTACTGAGAAGGTAATTTTCATAAAAATCAACACTTTGGGATAAGAATTTATAAAACAAGTAAAGGTTGATTATCACTGCTCAATAAAAGCTTGAAATGGTAAAGTACCAGTAGTATGAGAACCTCTTGCTCTTTTTACTTACAAAATAATCTATTGATGTAATAATTCTATCATACAATTTCAATAGAGGTGCCAATCCCGTCATCAGTTTAGATAGCTAAAAAAGCAGTATCACCGTGAAGAATCACAAAACCACTTCTTAATTTTTGTGCCTTTATGTGAGCTTTGAAAGAATTTCTCCATAGCATTGCCTGTTTTCCCCTGGCTCACTGAGACCATATGTTTTGTTTCTAATTAAAGCATGACCTTGCAGCAAGGATGACTGTCTTCTTGTCATTAGCTGCATGAACTGTTCTTCCTTAGGTATGCAGCAGTCATGTCTTATTTAATCCATCGGTACTCTCTAAGAACTACAGGTCTCCTGCCAGCTGAAACTTTTTCCTCTTTTCCTTCAGCTGTGCTGCCCCACCCCTAGGAATTTAAAGCTGCCATGACATGTTAAAACTTGAATCTGATTCAATATCTTAATTACATATTTACTTGGAAACGTTTTGTGGCTGTGTCAGGTTTTCAGATCCATTAGCAATTTGGGCTTGTGGCTACAGTGAAATTTTGTTTGTATGAGTCAAAGGAAAATGTTGGTTGGATAAAGGGGTGTGAAGGAACTACTACATGTGTCACATTCACATTGTGTTCATCCCATCCTGCGAGCAGGATAAGTGGCAGACGACCTTGGGTGTCTTAACATAATTTTATGGGAACCAGCTTTTGTTTTCTTGACTAATAAGGCAGGCATGAAGATGGTACTAATGACTTCCTATTCCATCTTGCTCTTCCTAGGCAGTTAATCTAGAATTGTTAGATTATTTTCTCAAAACTTTATGATGGCATGTTTAAAACAGGTTCCTAAGCAAAGAGAGTCAGATGCTCATTGAAGTTTTGTGTACACAGAGTTAGGTAAAACTCACTGTAATAATAATAATAATAATAATAATAAACAACCAGGAACAAACAACAAATCAGTAGTTGCTGTTGTGGACCAAATGCATGAGATTTTGTTTCCATAGCAAGACCTAGCTATTGGACTGAGATCTGGAGTTAACAGCTTTGTTTGTGGCTGGGCTCAGTGATGGCAGGGCCTGAATATCATGTTGAATACATTCTTCAAAAAGCTATGCCAGGAATTAAAAAAAAAATGCTAGGAAATAAAACTTCTTCTTCCAGAGCTGTGCTGCTCAGTGTTCCATAGGATAAACAATGTTTTGTTTTGTTCCTGATTAGCTAGGAGGAAGAAAAATCCTCGTGAAGACATGGTGATTATAAATTGCACTAATTAGGGCTGGGTCCTAGGAATCTGTGTGTTGTAGTGCTCAGCAGCTTGCTTATAATCAGTGGTCTCCCAAGGCAGAAATCACAGCTTTGGATGAGACATGGGGAGAGAATCAGGGCAGGGAGGTGAGATGTCTCAGAGTCATCGTGCTGAGCAGAAAATCACAGGGAGGGTTTGGCTGTAAATACTGTCATCTGGGAGCAAAACCACTTAAGCCAGGTCTGGAGAGAGTCATCTGATGTTGGCCAGAAAATCTGGGACTTGACAATGAGAACCTCCAAGACAGTAGCATGAGCACTCCTTCGCAAAATGCAAATGGATTAAAAACAATAAACAAATGTTCCCCAAAGAGCAATCTCATGCCCTGCAATTAGGCTTTCAGGCAGGAACTGCTGCTGCTCCTGTCACATTTTACTGTCCTCTGGGCAAAAACACAGCTTGGGTCCCAGTGCACATACTGAGCTCCAGGAGGAGCTGCACCAGACCCAGACTCTGCTCACAGCCCTGTCCTGCATTGCCTACTGATGGGCCCAATGGACTTGCAGACATTAAATCTCTATCATTCTCAGTCCTTGACTTCACTGGGATTCAGTAGTGGGAAAGGATGGTACCTCCAGACTTCACACCTCTGTGGCCAGTAAGTAAGATGCTACCTACTAGCACTGAAATTCAAGGAACTTTTTTCTGTCATAAGCACAAAATGTAACTTTTCAATTAGAAAATGTTTTGTCTTAATCTTGGATGTATGATGTATGTAGCATAAGTGCAAGAGATAAGAGTAACTTTTTGCCAATGCTTTTACTCTTCGCCTTTCTTAACTGGTTTCTGATTGAGCTGACTTTATTTTTTATGTCAGTGTTGTATTTTTGAGCCACTAGATAGGGTTTATGGTCAAGTTATGAGTAAATTTGAAAGGTCAGAGGATCAAGTTTCCATTGCTTTGCTTCATTAAGTACTCCAGACTCAGCTCCTATACTTGGTAAGCTTTGTCTGCAAGGCTACCTGACCATCCCCTGATGAGCAAATCCACAAGAGCTCCGCACAAGCATCCAGGGTAACAGTGGGTGCATCAAAAGCCAGTGTAGGAAGAAAGAGTTCTCAGAGGATCATTGGTGCTGGAGGGTATCCATGCAGCTGGTGGGCTTCAGTAGGAGCTGTCAGGGAGTAAAATGTGATTATGCAGCCTGAAACCAGAGAATCTCTTGTATAGGCTGAAAAGCCCCAGCTCTCTCAGCCTGTCCTCACAGTGGAGGTTCTCCAGCCCTCTGATCATCTCTGTGGCCCTCTCTGTGACCTGCTCCAACAACATCATGTCCTTCTTCTGTTGGGAGCTCCAGAACTGGATGCAATACTGCAGATGGGATCTCATGGTAGCAGAGTAGAGGGGGCAACCATCCCTAAGATCAAAGCAACTGGGATTGACAATGAGAGAAGCTGAGTAATGGGCAAGGAGGCTGGCTGGACCACAAGGAGAGATGCAGGGTGGCAGCTGAGACATTGGTCCCAAAGAAGTGGTCGTTAGATGGGACTAGCAGCCAGGACATGTCAAGGGAATGAAGTCTGCCATTCTGCAGAGGCTGCAATGCATTTTAATATTTCCCACCGATTGAGAACGTAAGCAAATTAATGAGCCCTGGTGGGGAGGTTACCAAGATGACACTAAAGCATCATGTCACAAAGCTTTCCTTCCCTACAGTGAGTCACTGTTCTTATAATGAAAAATCTGAAGCCAGATGAGAACACAGAGTGGCTGTTCTAGCCAAAGGAGTCTCTCATCAAAAAGCAATAGGAAAGTCATCATCTCAGTCCAAACATCAGCAGAGGAATTCAGGCGCATCTTGTTGGGCAGCAAGCCAGCAGGCAAGCTGCTGCAAGAAGTAGAAATCTTTCTTTATTATGTTCCTGGCATAAGCGTGTCCCTGCCATGTCCCCAGAGCCTTGGTCTGGCAATGATCCTCATTCATCCTCTTGCCCACAGCCGAGGAGCCAGCATGGGGTCTGCATGTCTTCGTGGTCAGTGTCCAAAGGTACTGAAGCTGAGCAGGATGGTGGTTGTGCACCAAATTTTTAAATGAGCTGTTATTTTTTCTGACACAAAAATGCTGACATTTGGGATAGCACCTGTTGCATGTAGAGCATCTGTCCCCAAAACCACCTGGGTATGGACTCAATACATTGGTTCAGACCTATGTCCAAATGGAGCTGCACTCCAAGCTTGTCTGCTAGGCCTGTCAGGCAGCAAGAAAACAAATCACATATAGTGCATCTGTCATGTGATAACAGGGCTGAGTCTTGAAGACTAAACAAGGACAGAGATTGTATGCATTACTGCTCTTAGAAACACTTGAGTTTTTACATGATTGTCAGTAAGAAAAATACCTTTTATGCTTGAATCAGGTTATATCAGAACAACTTCTATGATGTTATGAGAAAAACAAGCAGAAATTTCTTCTACAAACAATCCCTTCTGAATGTAGGTAGGACTACTATAATTACTAATTCTTTTTTTCTATCTTCGATAATTATCATCACCTCTTTGTGCCAGGGCCACAGGGAAGTCAATTTAATTCTTTACACAGTCACAGAAATTGTCTGAAACTGCTTGAATGCCCTCTCCTCTCCTCTCCTCTCCTCTCCTCTCCTCTCCTCTCCTCTCCTCTCCTCTCCTCTCCTCTCCTCTCCTCTCCTCTCCTCTCCTCTCCTCTCCTCTCCTCTCCTCTCCTCTCCTCTCCTCTCCTCTCCTCTCCTCTCCTCTCCTCTCCTCTCCTCTCCTCTCCTCTCCTCTCCTCTCCTCTCCTCTCCTCTCCTCTCCTCTCCTCTCCTCTCCTCTCCTCTCCTCTCCTCTCCTCTCCTCTCCTCTCCTCTCCTCTCCTCTCCTCTCCTCTCCTCTCCTCTCCTCTCCTCTCCTCTCCTCTCCTCTCCTCTCCTCTCCTCTCCTCTCCTCTCCTCTCCTCTCCTCTCCTCTCCTCTCCTCTCCTCCCCTCCCCTCCCCTCCCCTCCCCTCCCCTCCCCTCCCCTCCCCTCCCCTCCCCTCCCCTCCCCTCCCCTCCCCTCCCCTCCCCTCCCCTCCCCTCCCCTCCCCTCCCCTCCCCTCCCCTCCCCTCCCCTCCCCTCCCCTCCCCTCCCCTCCCCTCCCCTCCCCTCCCCTCCCCTCCCCTCCCCTCCCCTCCCCTCCCCTCCCCTCCCCTCCCCTCCCCTCCCCTCCCCTCCCCTCCCCTCCTCTCTCTCCTCTCTCTCTTCACACTTCAGATTCCTCCTCCATTAATTGCCACTATCTACCATCTGACTTTACCAACAGTCTCTGCCTCCTTGAGATCTGTGAGTACAGTGAAGCTAGCCCAATGCTTTTATTCGTTGTTTATGTCTTATTTTTATAGTAAGACACTCATTTTTGTCCTGTACGTCCAAGAGGTTCTGTGATGGAACAAGAGAATAAAACAAGTATTAAGATAAATTAAGAGAAAGAGACGGAAAAGAAAAACCTCAAGCTGAAGTTTTAGGTAACTGTTCTTTTATAAGAAAGAGGACTACCCAAACGTATCTCAGCAGTTCTGTGCAAGGGAAGAGAAATAGTCGAGCATCATTGCGCAAGGCGAACCGTCCTTACAGGGCTCATCTTCTTGTTTGGAGCTCCACCTCGTGGACATTGGCCAACAGAGGTGGTCGCCGGTGGGGCACAATCTGGGCGGATCCAATCTGAGCTTAATCCGGTTGCCAGAGACACGGGTACTTTGCAGTGAACTTTCTTTCACCTTCTTCTTCTTCCTCTTTTTGCAAAGCGGGTTCATATACGTGCTCTGTTTGCACCAGGGAGTGTGCAAAGTATGAGATTAGAAATCTGCAGAAAATCAGGTGTTTTTTGATGAAACGAAATGTACACAGCAGAGTAGATATTCAAGGCAGAAAAACAAAATACTTGAGACTGATGCTGACTTGTGGGCATTATGGCCTCAGCGGTGAAACCCTGCAGTTGAGAGAATACATCATTCAGTTCTCTGGACTATGCCTCACTAAGGTATAGTCCAGATGAACTTGTAATTGTTTTGTAAAACTTTTAAACTGTGCCACACTGAAATGTTTAGAGAAAGAAAAAAGGAAACAGTTCTCCCTGTACATCACTGTTGAAGATGCAGATGCTAAGAGTTTTATACGATAAAATGGATTTACAGCAAAACCATAGGGCAGACCCAGCTCAAAATTTCTGGCTGCCATTCCCTAAGTAGAAGCCTTCCAAACTACAGTGTTTGGAGAAGATGCTGGAGCAGAGTTCACTAGAAGATTGTGTGCTGTCTGAAAGCCAAACTCCTGTTTTGCCGTGTAGCATAGATCTGTGTGTATCTAGACCAAGCACTAAGCAAATGCTCTGCTCAGCAGCCAGCTGGACAGTTTCCAAGCGGCTCTTAATGATCAGCTGAAACAAGAGCATCCTGTTGAGTGCCTTTCTGGATGGGCAATTTCCCTCCTAATTTGGCAGCCCTGAGCAGTGCTCTCCAAAGCTTGCAGACCTAGTGGTTCCAGCATGGGACCCAGGAGCATAATACATCCAGACCATAGTCGTTGGTATTGCCCATTCACTTACGGTGCAAACTTTCTCCTGGAGGAAATAATAATAACAGTAACAACAAAAAGCTGCGAGGTGCTAAAGCTAAGTCTTTCTTGCTGGTTTTCACAGTCTGGATGTGACCTCTGCTTTAACTCCCTTCAGTTAACTGAGGAGGGAAGCTATATGCACCTTGAAGGTGTAACAGCAGGCCATCAGCCATGCAGAAACAAAAGCTGGTGCTGAGAATCAAGCTCCAGAACGAACCGGTGTTAATTCTGACATGCTGAAGTCCGTGTTGCATTTCCCTTCCTTTCATTGCTTTTTAGTTCTCACCACACGCTCCTCACTGACATGAAGGATGTGTGCCCTCCAGTAAATGTGATTGATGCGACAGATGCGAACCAAATACTTGTTACAGCCCAAACGCTCTAGAGGGCACCCTGCTCTCAGAGCACCTCTGCCTGGGGGCTGTGTGGCCAGCCAGCTCCTTCTCTAACATCTCCCTTCCTCAGGACTGAGGAGATTCCCCACTGCAGAGACATCATCAGCCCTTTCTCCAGGGAGATTTCAGCTCCCCATAGGCAATCTCAAAGGAGTGTACTACAGCAAAAACTGTATTTCCAATTATGACTTTTATCACTAACATTGATTGAAGGGGCCAGAGCAGTTTGGGGACAGCCTGGAGCACAGCCACCTGCCTGAAGATGGCCAGGGCTGGACGGTGGCCAGACCACCAGCCTGTGTGGATGCTGTGCAGATCAGCATCTGGCTCATGAGAGGGAACTGAGGCTATCACAAAGCACTTTGAGGATGAGTGCACTGATTACCAAGCTAAAAACAAGTAGAATAGTGGTCTGCAAGCCTTAAGTTCAGTACTGTGTAAGTATCCTATAAATCAGATTTCATTCTTCAAAAACATGTAAGAGCTGTCTTCATCACCTCTTTGGCAAAGAGGAGGCTCTGCTGTGGCCAGCATGGCTGGCTGGCTAAGCCCTGGATCTTATTTTGCATGCTGAGCAGAGCTGTGCTAATGAAGAAGAGCTACCAGCTGCAGGAGGTGTCTTTGAGGTGGATCACTGGGATGCCTTCAAACATTATGTGTGCACCATAACTTAGGGCTGCAGTTAGGTTCTGGATTGGGTTTAAGGTTTATAGTTAGGGTTAGAGTTTGGTTTAAGATCACTGTTGCTGTTTTGGTTGATGACATTGAGAAGGATAGAGTGAGGGCTAGGATTAGGGTTTTCTCTAGGGTTAGGTTTACAGGTAGGTTAGGGTTAGGTTTACAGTGGGGGTTAAATTCACCATTAAGTTTACCATTTAGGTTAGGATTAGGAAAATGTTAGGGAAAGGTTTAGGGTTAGTTTTAGGGTTAAGTTTATTGTTAGGTTAGGTTTAGGATAGGAATGGGATTAAGGTAAGAGCTAGGTCTGGATTACATTTAGGGTTATGTTTAGGCTTTATGACTTTAGGGTTTAGGATTTAGGTTTCATGCTAGGGTTATGTTTAGGGTTAGAGTTAGGGTTAGGATGAGCATTTGAGTTAGAGTTAAGCTATGGGTTAAGATTAGGATTTAACTTTGCGGTTGAGGTTTCAGATACTTTTAGGGTAAGGACCAAACATTAATGTTAGGTTTAGGAGTAGTATTATTTTCTTTTTGTTAGGGTTACAGTTTAGCTTTAAGATTTAGATTTTAGGGTTTTCAGTTTAGGTTTTAGGATTAGGGTTAGCGTTAGAGTTAAGGCAGGGGTTAAGTTTGGTGTAGGTGTTTTTGTAGCGGATACGATTAGGGTTGCTAAATTTAGGCCTAAAGAAAATGGTTTGTTGCAAAGTTTGGAAACAATGTCTAACAGGATTGTCCATGGTCTGGCTGGGAGTCTGCCCCAGCATTAGGAAGGCCACCCTACTGCCAGTCCCTTGCTCTAACCCCAAGGCAAGGCTTCCTTCCCCAGCAGTGTGTGCAGATCACTCTGCTCAGGTAATACTTGGTTTGGCCCTGGTCCTGTAAAAGCATTTGCAATGCCAAGTGAAATTATTCAGAAGAACTGTATTTGGCCATTCCATTTCATTTAATGGCTGGCAGGGAGGAATTCAGGTTTAGTCTGGTCAGTGCAGTTTTGTGTTTTGATCAGTTTTGTGTTGTTTTATTACTTGTAATTAAATAACAGCTGGATGTTTGCTGGCCCTTGTGGAATGTCTGGAAGAGACAAAGAAAAGCCAAGTGAAATGAGTCACAGACAAACATGAGTTTGACCATTTATCCATGAAGTACAATTTTGATCCCAGATCTTATAAACTTAATTTTTTTTAAAGAGTCCCTGGAAACATGGTGAATCTAGAATCCATAATACTGTTGTCTTTAAAACAAATTTGCCAATATGAATTCATTTCATTTGCTTGGCAAGATAAAACTTTAAATTGACTTTGATTTTTTATTTTTATTTTTGGAAAGTAAGGTGCAGAAGCTAAGCAATAACCAATAAATAAAAATTTCCCAGTACAGTATGGAAATATTAAATCTGAAATTCCAAGTCAGCCAAGCCTGTATCTGCAAAGAGCCACAAGGACTGACTGGTGCTGGGAAAAAGCTGGCCATGTCATACCAGCAGCAGCAGGGAGCAGACTGGGTGGCCAGTGGCCATGGTGGAGGTACAGCTGCCCTGAACTGTTCTTTATTATGACAAAGAGAAACATGAGTCTACATGCCATACAAGGATAAATAGTGAAGCAAAGCCACTGAATAAGAAGTTCTCTCGAAGTCCTCCTGAAAAGCTGGAATCACTTTTTCCTATGAAACAGGAGTAACAGCATAAAAGTAACTATTACCCTCAGCAGAGGAGTCATCAGATGACATGGAGTGAAGTGGAAGTCAGAGTAGTTATTCTCAGTCTCCTTTACCTTTGAATTGGATTAGTGAATTAATCCAGCAGTAATCCAAATCATGTCAGAATCCCTAGGGAGAAAACCTAGCCCTGGCCCAGCAGAACTCAGGAAGGAAACCTGCAGCTCAGTTTTTGTTCTCCAACAAACAATACAGAAAGTACTGAGCCTGCTATACTGCAAAGTCACTATAGATCATGGAATATATAAAAATAATAACTTCTGGAGAATATAGCAATCCTGCCTATGTCTGTTTAAGAATGCAGAAAAGTTGCAAGTGGTGAATGATGCAGCAGGAAACAAGGCACATGCATGGATGGAGAGTGGTCAGTTATGCCAGAAGCCCAGCACAACTGTTACATTCCTTAGCCAGCCAGATTCAGAAATATTGCAGAAATGCTGAAATTGCAAAGTGGCAGCAAGATGTGTGGGACAGCCAAGTGGAGAAGCCTTTAGGAGCTTTATTTGCTGTACTATATACAATATTTTTTATAAGATCCTGAAGAATCCATACAAAAAAAAAAAAAAAAAAAATAAAACAAAAAGGCAGTTCTTCTCATGACAGGGCAAATTTCAAATGGAGTTCTTGCTTCCTCTCGCTCTCAAAGTCCATCTTGCAGGAGGTGAGGATCCGTGAGGAACCTGGCTCCATCAGTTATGGTGCGCATGGCACTGCTCTGTCTTTAAGCAAAGCAATTTCACAGAATACACAGTGTATTACAAGGGAAGGGATACATTTTCTGTAAAATCCCTATTTCATTAAGAAAAACCAGTTTGAGCAGAACCTTTCCGTTGGGTATTTAATTAGAGTTTTAAAGCAGTTTTGAGGGAGGGTTCAGCTTCACTGTATTCACCCAGATGCACAAAGTACAAACAGTTCTCTGTAGCTCCCTGCAATCAGATGCTTCCTCTTAGCACAGGTCTGTGCAACAGAAGTCTTGGCTCAGCAGATATACAGAGTATATCTACAGCTTGAAGCATGAGTAAAATAAGCAGACAGGTTCCGGGTCTGACACAGACTGAGGTGGGTTTGGCAAGCTGTGTCTGAGGCAGCTGTGTCACATCCAGGTGCCAGCTGGGCAGGGCTGCCTGGGTGCTTCCAGTGACTGAGAGGAGGCTTCTGAAGGTCATGTGGACAAGGAATCCTTTGAGCTGCTAGGGACTGAACATTCCCAACTCTTTTGTCTCTGTGTTTTGTTGTACACAACTGAAGTCTGGCACTTTCTATTTCAGAGTATTGTGTCTACCAGTTTTACACCTCATGGTCATTAACTAATTTTCTAAGAGTTCTCTTTGTAACTTGGAGGTTAGACAGCCTCATCTCATTCTTGCACAGATTTGTTAGGAGAAATGTCCTTCACTTAAAAGCTTCATTGTCATTCTTAGTGTGACTGGTTTCTTGAGAAGAGGGAATATAAAACTGAACACTAGTTTTGTAGTCTCTGGACTTATAATATTTTTCATCCATTTTACAAACTATGACATACGAGACACATGTCCTTACATCTCACCATGATACGATCTTTAAAACTGCAGCAATAACTTCTTATTGGAAAAGCTGAGAAGGCAAAGTGCTAAAATGAACCCTACTGTTGCCATGAGTCTATCCCTTGCAATAGCAGGTGATGGGGCCAGAGCACTCTCTCCTCTGCTAATGCTCATGCTCCTCTGATGCATGCCTTGTAGTGCTTGTCAGTCATTGTACTGTGAGCATCCTTTTTGTCTATGCCAAGTTTCACGTGCTTGACTTTCACCTACTCTTGTAAGAATTTGGCATTTGGTTCAGTAGTGAGCAGTTGCTAATGAAATGAAGCTGTGCACTCAGTAGTCTTCTTATTTTTCAGGTTTCCTACCCCACTTTAGTTTACCTCATATGATTGCTTTCATTCCAGACTGTACTAGCAACTTTTCTATGAAAACTCCCACCCACAGACTCAAGAAGCTAGACTCCATCCAGCTTCAAAGACTGTACCAAGAGCATGCCACGTCCCATTTGGTAGAAATTCAGGCAGTTGTTATTCCTGCAGCTGTAGTGTAAGTATAACATCACCTCCCCTCCATAGATAGAAACCTAAATGCACAGTGACTTCATCAGTGTCCTGCACTTGATCACCTATCCCTCAGCCTTCAGCCAAAACCATATTAAGTAATTTAAGGAGCAAGAAGAAGAAAATAAAGAGAAAATTAAGTTAATGTTCTTGAAATATCAGCACCTCTATAGCAAAGATATTTACATGACATGAATCTATGATTCATTACATTAACAGTCCACTCTCTGGCTACTTTTCTGCAGGATTTTTGCTTTGCAATTAGTTCTAGAAGTCTGTAACTCAGTCTGTGATACTGTCAGCCTTCCCTGAGAGGACGAACACTGTTTTTTTTTCTGGTATTACGTTGTATGCTGCATATAAAGAGTAATGCAGCTAACTCATAAGTACCAGTAAGCCTTTCTCTGTGTGTAATTGTTCTTCATTTCAACAGCAGAATCACAGAATCGTTTAGTCTGGAAAGGACCTTCAAGATCACCAAGTCCACCATCAGCCTCATGTACCAATCTCCACCACTAAAACCCTTAGTGCCACGTTCACACATATTTGAGGTACCTCCAGGGGCGAGTGGGGACTCCAGCACTGCCCTGGCAGCCTGCACCAGTGCTTGACTACTCTTTCCTTGGAAATATCTTTACTAACAGACAATTGAAGCTTCCTCTTGCACAATTTGAGATTTTGCATCCTAGTATTATTTCTTGGGCTATTTACGTTTGTCCGCTAGTCAGAGCAAAGATACTTCGAGATGGGGAAGAGCACAGGCAGAAACATGACTTAATTCACGCTCCCAGCTGGTATTGCTCAAACCAGTTCAGCCCTTTTAGTGTTAACAGTAGAAAGCAGAGTAACAGTGGAGAGACTGGAAGCGTCGCCCTGGCTGAACCCTGCTGAGGACAAGCCTAATTACACAGTGTTTAAAATGGTGTCACAGCATCCTGCCTATATCAGGGCTCCTCAACTTGCTGACAGCAGGATTTTGGCTTTAAATATTCCTTCTGTAGACATTGCTCCTGCAGCCCTGGTACACTGTCATTTCTGATGTATCACATACACTGCCATCACCTCATCAGGATAAATCTTTCCACCTATTATAAATGATGCTCCAAACACATATTTTAAACATGCTTATTTATTTATTTGTTTAACTAAAAGATTTTGTTTTTAAATACAGTGACATAGTTAAAAATTAAGTAAGTCAACTTCAACGCAGCCATTTATTCTAACACCTAAATAAAAAATAAAATTAATGTAGCAACAAGGCAGCCATCAATACAGTCAATTGTAGTTAATATAAGTAGAAAACTAGTGGTATTTCTTCTCTTTATCTTATAGATAAGCATATGTATATTTACTTAGCCTGGATATAGATGTAGATGTAGATAGAAATGTGAATGTATGCGTGTATTGTCTAAGACCGCATTTAGTGCCACATTAGTAATGGCAACATGCCATAATAAAGATAGCTACAATTCACTTTCACAGGAATTTAGCTACATGTCTTTTCTAAAAAATGTGATTTTACAACAGAGCAAGAGGAAATCAAAACTTCTTTTGGCTGCACCTTTCAAAATTGTCAGCAGCGTCCACCATCTGCAGGCCCTCCTGATTTCAGAGGACCTAGTAGGCATAAATAAAATCTGTTGTGAACACAAATTTAGCAGGACTGTTTCCAGCCTGCCGTCCAACTCTCATCCTGAGCTCTAGCACTACAGTGAGCGCATGGACTTCCAGAGCTCCCCAAGCAGCACTGAGCTTGCTGCGGGATATGCCGAGAAAACAATTCAATGTGTGGAATCCTTTAATCTTCTGTAGCTTTTATTTGATCCTGTCTCCTCCAGGCAGTTTCCAAATTCTGCTCTTCATCTAGTGATCCTTTAATGACAAGTGAGTGTGCCTTCACAAGCCCTTGCATGCGGGTATGCACTTACAAGTGGACAGAGATGCTGCTGAACACCAAAGAGCTGAAGCCACTGCAGCACAAAACAGGGAAGTGCCTTGTCCCTGCTCTCCTCATCATCGCAGAGTGAGGCAGATAATATTTAGAGATCACTCTAACAGATGATTTTAGGAACTACTTCTCCTGTTGTTTCTTAGAGATCCTCACTGACAACAAGGTCAGCATAATGATTCTTACAGCCAAGATTTTTGTTATGATCACATCTGACCAAGACACAAAGATTGTTCATCTTTTGTGATAAAACTGAAATGCAGAAAACCCCAAGGGTCTTTATGCAGTTTAAATCTCTTCTATCCTTTTTTTTTTTTTTTTTTTTTGGCTTACTTGTTACTTTTTGCTTAAAAATACAAGCATAACCCCTGTTTTAGCCAGCACATGTAAGTATTCACACATAGCCTTACCTTTCTTTAACCAAATAAATATAGATTGTTTTTTAACGTCAAAATAAAGTCCCATGGCCTTTCCAAACCTTTCTGTCCATGCCAAATTAACTTTATTGCAGATTAGGATCATGTCCCTAAGGCTTGATTGAGTTTCATTAACATTTAACCAATTTAAAGGAATGCAAATTGCAAGTACTTTTTATCCCCGTTCTCACATGTTGCATGTCTGGTTTAGCTGAGTTTGCTGCTTGCTCTTCAGGGATCTGATCTTTCAGCATTTTCATCTAAACAGCATTCCTTTTCCTAAGCGTGCAATAAAATCCTTCTCCATGGGGAGCAGGAGTCAATAGGGTCTTTAAGGAAACAAAACAAAGAAGTGACCATGAAATGAATTTTCTGCATGGACATCTGACACATCTGAGGAGCCATCTGGCTTTGAGTTCACACCTAAAGCAATTTGATAGGGATGGTGGTGAAGTGAAGCTGGAAATTCTGTAATTTATATTCACAAACCTAATCCAGCCATTAACTCCTTTGAGTTGCAGCATGAGAGTGACATCCAGCCTATTTAAGCAACCTTCTTTGACCAACTCTTGAGTGCTGGCAAAATTAGCATTCATGTCTCTCTTTGTTACTGGTGACTCCGGTAAGGCACCAGCAACCCTGCCTGATGCAGCAAAGGGAGAGAAGGGCAGGAAATTAAGTCTATCTGAAAAAAAAAAAAAAAAAAAAAGAAAGAAAAAGAGCTGTCAGCGGGAAACCTCCTAGATGCTTTTTAAAGGCTGAGTTCCTTAGAGGTGGAGAAACAAAGAAAAAAGAAGTAAGTACAGAAATGTTCTTATGTCCTGAGGCAGAGAACTGAAAAGCCAACTGCGCTTTGAATAACTTCTTCAAAAGTAGTTTTCAGTTTCTCAAAACTACAAAGTGTTGCTTTCCCCCCACTCAGGTGGTGTGTGGAATAGAACTACTTTGCAACTCATGAGATTCACCATTTGCAGCTGGGACAGCTGAAGTGCAATGTAATAAACTTCCTAATTGTCCAGAAAGATCACCAGAGCTGGTCTGTGAAGGGAAATAAAGTCCAACTGGTCTTCCCCTTGGCACTGCAAAGGAGTGAGTTACAGTTCAAAAATTCAGTCCCATAAATGCAAAACTGAAACCTCATCTTCAGACATAACACCGCAACTAGGAGAATTAAGTCATTTTTCCATTGCAGAAGAAATGTTGCTGGATCCTGTTACAATGTCTGAAAAACAGCATGGCCTCATAATGTTAAAAAAGGCCCAAGGTCTTCTCAGTGCATGATGTCTCATTCTGCCATGTCCCAGTACAGGCTTTGGCCATCAGACATGGGTTTTCAGGGCCTTCAGGTAAATTCCCCTCTGTCTCTGACAAGGATTTCTTTCATGATCCTCCGTAAGAAGGGAGTTGTTCTGCCTCATCTGTGAACATCCATTAAAAATGAGAACACATTTTAATACTCAGCAGGAACCTGCATGCCACGCTCATAAAAATCTGCATCAGTGGAGGTGAACCACGGTTTCACAGCTGCTACGACAGCACTGTTGCTAGGAAAATGTTGCCCTTGCAGTCCATCTTTCATTGATTCAAACAGATGGAAGTCAGAAGGCATATAATTCAAACTATGTAATGGGTATGGTAGGACAGAACAGCAAAGATTGGCAGTGTGCTCCGTGTCTTCAAACTGGCATGGATCCTGGCGTTATTGTACTACAAGGGAAAGATGACCTTTTTCTCTGTCCTGACTCTGAAAGTTTGAGTCTTCAGCTCACTCAGTGTTGCAATGGGATGGCCAGAGTTGACAGTTTGTCCAGGTTCCAGGAAATCCAGTAGACGACCTCTTTCCCATCCCAAAAGACAGTACACATCACTGACAGTGCTGAGTCTCATATATTTTGTTCCATGGGGAATTCATATATCCCTGCTCCATGTACTGCTGGTTGACTCTGTCTCATAGTAGTGACAGCACTTTTGTCATCAGGAATGCTGCCTTCAGCCTTGTATTGGTTCAGTAGGTCCTGATGAACTTATTGAGTTCTTTCTGTTCCTGTGTAAGCATTTGTGGAATCCACCTGGAGCAAACTTGGTGATATTCCAACCTTGCCACCATTGTTCACAATGTATTGAAGCCAATATTCAACTCCATGCACAGCTTCCTGGTTGTAATCCTCCAATTTGCTCAAATAAGTTGATTGAGATGCTCTTCATTTCGTGGTGTGGCAGCTATGTGTTGCCATCCAGAAGGTGATTTGTCTTTCATATTGCTGTTGACACTGCTGAAATGCATCACCTCTCTGTGCTCACATCCACTGTTTGGTCCCCAATAAACATTCAGCATTCATTGATGAAAGTGCCATTTTATCCACATAGAGGAATTTGAATGGCACACCTTTGCATCATCCATATGTCTATGTCAGATACCATCCTGTCAGACTGCCCCTCTACTGCCATCTGTCACACAACAACAACATCTAGTGGGATACTGGTAGGAAAGTTCAACCTCTGCTGCCATACTGCCAACATCCAGCTCTGACATCATGAGCCAACGTCATAATAGTAATAGTGGAGGCATTATTTTTGGAGCAGTCCTTGTAACTAATAGAAGAGCGTTCATTTAATGAGAAATCACTGTTAATTATTACAATCTAATTTACTTTTTTTTATTATCACTACCTAGTGCAGCATACTTCTTAAATATTTGGCCATACAAAGCAATGAAAACAGCAAGCGTGATGCCATGCAATGTCCAAGCACGAAGCAGAGCCATAAGAAACAGTTCCTTCTTGTAATTAAAACCACTCACTAGTCTGTTTGACTACCTAGATCTATGTGTTTCTCTTTCCTGTGTGTTCTATGCTTTTCATTCAGTTACTATCTTCACGAGAGGGAAGATAGCTATCAATAATCAACAAACGTGCTTCCAATATTTCTGTGGTGTGTAGCCTGATCTTATGAAGATTCTGGGTATATTTTGACTTACCCACACTAGACTTGTAGCAGATGATATTATCTCACTGACTTTAATATACTTTCCAGAATGGAGCAAGATGGAGTGAGGATAAAATAAAAAAAGTTTTGATTGAGCTTCCAAACCCCAAAACTCATGTTCCATTTAAGCTTTGGATGAACCTTGGGAGAAAGAGCTGTGTCACAAATCGTTATATTTTGCTTGTGCCAAGATGTTAAAGCAACCACTTTGGACTCTGAATTTCTGTAAAATATTTCTAACAAGTGACATCATTTGTTTGTCAACACCTCTTTTGAAATGGATACATTTCGATGTATGACTTTCTGTTCAGACAAGGTATTCTTTGTTTTGATTTACCACATGGGAGCATGAGGTGAGTTGCATATAAGCAGCCTAATGTTTCCATGGTTATATGTGTGAAATGCCCTTGGGAAAAGAGTTCCTCTTACAAAAGCTCTTGTTTCAGGACCAATCTGACACTGAACCATGAAACACAGAAGCAGCCCTCCACTTTCTATTTTGTGCTCTTCCTGTGGCTCGCCTACAAAGCTAGCCTAATTGTGACTCTGAGTTGAGTTTATTCATGGTGGGGTCCCTCTGAAATAATTAACCCATTTGACACTTAGTTCCTCAGTTTCCCCAATTAAATAAACAACTACCAACTCCCTATTGGCTTCTAGATGTTCATTACTGTAATTACCCTTTATAATGAAAGACTCTACAGAAGAACAAAGATGGGAAATACATAATTCCTCAAATATCTCTTCAAGCATTGATCTTACAGGAACATGCTCTACAGCTCTGGTAGTCTTCAGTGTACAAGCATATCTAAAGGATTTAATTTTGTTGTTCCCAACATGCAAAATGGTAACCTGAAAGGCTGCACTCATGCAAATACAGTTTTGCTTGTCATGGTTGTAGGACAGACGCCTGTTCTGGCTTGCTCTTACTCCATCATAAATACCTATCAATATTACTTGTGCCTGAGAGCACTGACCTTATACATGCCTGTCAGCTTGATTTGGTTATAAACTTGCCAGATTTTTCAGTTTCTGAAACAAATTGGCTATTCGCCTGCTGAAACCAGGATGGTGGGAGGTGAGCAGAGAATTCCCCTACGAGAGACTTCACTGCTTCATATGTGAATGGGAGTCTGCCAGCATGGCTTGATGTAACTATAAAGCTGTTTGTGCCACAGGTCAAATTCACTGCTGGAGGGAAAAAGGGCAAAGACTTGGAGCTTCTGCAGGGAGCCATATCTGCAAGCCCTGACTAATGCTGTTTCTCACCTTCCTAAGCACCCTACAGCTGTGCCTGTGCTTTGTGGGAGCTCTGCACCAAAGGACACCTAGACAGAGGCCAAGCACAGTTCAGATATTGTTAGTCACTTACGTCTGCCTATACAATCAATGGAAACAAACCATGAATACACTATACATTCAAATCTAACTTGGTTGAATTGTTTTGAGGTTAAGAAAATAGTTTTGCTTCTGGCTGGGCTTTCTGAAATGCATCTGTAGCCCTTTCAGCACCACAGTATGTGCCTTTGAATGTGGCACATAGCACTTTGGCTCTGCATTTGATCCTCAGTGATGACATGCCTTAAACTGATATGGAGCTTGTCACTGGTGCGGGTGGATGAACGTAGCAGAAACACACTTAAATTGAATACATCACTTCTGGGCCAGTGGGTCTCCCTTTTATTCATCCTGTATGCAGTAACCAATCCTTCCTGTATTTCTGAACTGTATGTGGTGCAGATAGGGCAAATAAATTTCTTACAAACCTAATATTAATAATAATAATAATAATAATTTTATATATATATATATATAACTTTATGTTTTTTGCTACTGTAGTGTATGAAAAATGATGCTGACTACATCGCGGATAATGGAGCCTGGACACATTTGTGGTCCTTTCTCTTAGGGGGTTATACAACAGAGGAAGCTTCTTTTGTCTCTTTTTGTTAGGCTATAAAACATAGCAGGAATAAAATACAGCAAAATGCCTTCTGGTTAAGTGGGGAGAGCTCAGTCATTCCAGCTAGTTTGTTACCCAAATGATGTGCCTTCCCAGAGTATCTGAGCTCTTGAGAAGTGGCACTGAACTTCACCTCCATTCTGCCTCTGCAGGAGGCAGTGAGCAGTACCCTGATTCAGACAGAGAAGCTGAGTCAACAAGAGTAAGCAATGCAATGGACTTGACATGTGATGTGAGTCAGAGCTGACACCAGAATTTCAATTTCCCTTATACCAGTTACAAAATCACTCTTCCCCTTTTGCCTTGCCCCACTGAAAAAGGAGACATTAACCCCACAGCTGAAGGAACGCAGGATGGTCAAGCTTCTTCTAGAAGCTTTTCCTACTTCTGTAAATTAGGGCATTGTGCCTTTCTGCTGCAGTGGTCTTTTCCTCTTGCCTGGAAATGGAGGCTTTTGGGGTTCCAGAACCAGGGGTTATACAGTTATAATGCAAATATCTGTATTTATCTACATGTGAAGTGAATGCTCAGCTGGTGGTGTGATTCAATTCTGATGAGTTTGATAGGTCTGAATTATTTATTGATTCATATTTTTGTTGTTGGTGGTTTTTAACTGAAGACAGTTAACAACTACATTTTCCTCGAGAGATTCTAGGAAAGAACACAAGTTCCAAAAGAGATCTTGAAGAAGAGCAGCAACCTTGCAACTGCAGCACATGAAATAGATCCAATCAACAGCAAGTCTGCTTGGTTCATTATGAAGTTAAAAGACCTTTTAAGGATTATGGTCTACTTTGTCTCCCTGCTTGCTTGAAAAATCTGCATGAGAAAAAAGAATTAATAAATTTTACTTTTGTGAACAATCAAGATGTCCAACAATACAAGGAAACAGATTTAAGTAAGATGGGATTTTTACTACTGCTCTTTTGTTGTTGTTTTTATATAAATAGTTCGTAAATTTAGTAATCTGTTCTGGAGATACATTCTTCTACCATCTCCCACTTCTTCCAATTCACTATTTAGTTAAAGATGTAAAAAACAAGCCTGGAAAATTTGAGAAGATCTGTCACCGTTGCTGCTTCCCTGGGCAGCTGTGCCCGGACCTCAGTCTCTGAACAAATAATTTCTTCCTAATATCTAAACTAAATCTCCATTAGTGTAAAATCATTCCTCTTTGCCTATCACTATCAGATCATGTAAGTAGTCAATTTACTGTTTATTGGCTCCCCTTAAGTCTTGAAAGACCACAATGAGGTGTTCCTGGAGCCCTCCCCTCTCCAGACTGAACATGCCCATCTCGAGCTGTCTTCATAAGAGAGATGCTCTAGCTATGTGAACATCTTCGTGGCTTCCTTTGGGCCCTCTCCAACAGCTCTATGTCTTTCTTGTGATGTGTACTCTAGGCCTGGATGCAGTACTGCAGATGGGAGATTTGCTCCATTTGTTCCCCGTGCATGGAGATGAGGCTCACCAGCCTTTAATTCCCTGGATATTCCTTCCAAATTTCCTTAAAAATGGCAGTGATTTTCCCCTTTTCTAGCCACTGGGGACTTCTCAGCTTTTCAAATACAATGTAGAGTGGCACATCAGTGAGTTCCTTCAATTCTTTGGGATGTGTGTTATTGGGCCCATAGGCTTCTGTCTTTTCTGGTGGTCTCTAACTTGGTCTTCATTTACAGTGGATGGGATTTTGCTCCTCCAGCACACACACAGAGGTCCAGAGAAACTGAGGCAAAGAGCCTCTTGAGTACCAGAATCTTCTCCATGTCTCTTGAGTTTTCCTTCTAACTTGTCTGAAGGGGTAAATTGGGTATATATGGTAATATTATTTTAGTGGAAAAACATTTATTTTTGCCTTATATATTTTAATGTTGTGTTATTTCTTAATGTACTTTCTATTGACTTCCTGTGCCCAGTTAATACTAGTTGTAACCTGATCTTTCTTGGGAAACATTTTGCACAAAATTTGAAGATTTCACATTGTGGAAATCCCCTATGCATTTATTTATTTATTTATTTATTATTTTCATTACTTCACTGGAAAGATACAATATTTAGAGTTTAATTTCGTAGTATAATCAATTGCACTGAGTTACTTCATTTCCATCAAATAACTTTTAGGTTGCTGTCCTCTCTGATTTCCTTTGGAAAGACAGGAGTCACATCATCTGGTGGGTCTGCCAGGTGGAGTAAATGTTGTGAAATTCCAGTGTGGGTGTTACAGGAAATTTGTAGGGTACTCATAGGAAACTCCCATGGGCAGAGACAATGAGAGCAGCATGGCTGCACTGTATCTTCTCCAACAAATGCTACGCAGCACCCTTGTATCACATGGTATATCAGCCAGCAAGAGCACAAAAAAGAAGAGGATCTCAAAATTACACTGCTCCCTGGAAAATTCAGGCCTGTACATAAAGTGCAGGATGACAAGTGATGGACATACAGAATGTGAGCCATTAGCACTTCACTTATTGCTAAAAACTGCTGTGTTCCAGCATTTGATAAGACATTATACTTTATAATTCCTAATCCTAGATAAAAAATATTTGTCAGCCCTGATATTTTCAAAATTCTTATTATATTAATTCATATTTAATAAACATTATTTTTAAGGAAAAATCAGAGTGAGTCAAAAGGTGTGAGAAAGCTTCCAGGGCATGAGCAGTGAAGTACCACTGAGGGTGATTAGGACAGTATTTTCCCTCTGTGTGTGGAGAAATGCTGGAAGCTAAGGCACAGAGAAATTAACAAGTTTTGCATGGGAGTATTTCAATCATGGAACGGTGAGCAGAGGATACCTGAAAAAGCTGGTGGCCTTCTGATCTTCATACCAGATGTAGAAAGCCCCCAGTGCCTTACTTTAAGAGCAACTCCTGAAGTGCCCTTGTGAATCTTAGTTTTAGAATGTACTCTAAGAATTAGGAGCTCATTTGAGAGATATGTGTGTCTTCACAGGCCTAGAATTTGCACTGAAAAAGCTTTTATTCAGAAACCAAACACTGCCCACAGACACCAAGGCCTCACTCTGCACAACACTTGATGTAATTATGCCCTGAGAAGGTCAAACTGGAAAAGACAGTCACTTTTCTAAGTTTGCATCAGTCAGGGATGCTTCACACATTCTGCCTCCACGGTTCATCAAACCTCCTTAAAAGCAAGCCATTAATCTTCCATGCCAACTGAAAAGAAGTAAACTTGTATTAGCTTAAACCAGTTGTAAAGCAGGTGAAACAAAACAGAAAGAAGGCAGAAGATGATTTAGACAAAATCACCCCGTGACTGCAGCTGTATGTTTTCCCAAAGACAGGCCTCACCTGCACACCCTCCTGAGGAACCCCTCCAACTTCTGCTCTTCATAGAGGTGGCAGTTTTCTCACCTGCATGTAACATGAATGAACCACTCAATGCACCTGAGCGCACCGGTCTGAAATAGACCTGTGTCACGTGGGTTACAGCTGTGAGGTTCCTTGTATTAATCATTCTAGAAAGCCTGTTCTCAGTGGAAGCAATTAAAGTACTGGGAGTGTATTACTTGAAGCACTTAATTACGCAAAGTGAGCTAGATAAAGCAGAACACACAGTAGTGAGATGACAAGACAAGCTTTGACTATGCCAGGTCTTGCAACTTGCTACTTATCATTATTAGTTTGTGTAGAATACCACTCCACTTAAAATATTTTTCAGCACACAGATGTGTTGCTGGCAGATGCCAGGTTCACCTCCATACATCAGAAAAAAAGAAGGAAGAAAATGGGCTCTGTATCAATGGCTTGCGTTTGGACCTATCTTCCTTTCTTTCTCCGTCAGTATTCTGATTACACAGCACACAGGATGCATTTCCACAAGACACTTTGCGATTATCAATATTAATTGGAGCTGCACAGAGGAGAATGAGCTGCGGGCATTAGCAGCTGCTTTCCACATCATTAGCTGTGTTATCGCTCATGCTCTCAAGTCTTGCTGCACCTTGATCAGACTGTGACTAATATCTGCTCTTTAACAAGGCATCTGTTTTTAATGAAACTTTAAAGGCAATGAGTGACTCAGTGTGTCAGTGAATAGGCTTTGTACATCCGATGAGGAGTTAAAATCTTGCCTATAGTGTAGTAAATGAAAAGGGTTTAATGGTCCCACAACAGTCATCAATTACCTCTATTATCCCATGAATTATCTCGTGTAAATTTCTTTGCATGTTTTGAGATCTGATTCCTACAAAAAAAAAAAAAAAAAAGGGGAGGTGGAAGGGGTGGGGGGGGTATGTTTTTATATTTTCCAGGCAGGAGCATGTGCTTTAGGAACTAACCCCCAACTCCTATGGCTGCTCGATGCAATGAACATTGCATTGCTACTCATCACAGCATCTGCAAAGCTCTGCAGAGTGGATCAGCAACATTAGCAGCGGGGTGAAGGTGACAGATCATAGAATCATGTAACCATTATGGTTGGAAAAGACCACTGTCCACAGTAGTCCAACGGTCCACCTACCACCAGTATCTCCCACTAAACCATGTCCTACTGCACCTACTACTTTCCTCAAGCCCCAGTGAATCCACCACCTTCCTGCACAGCCTGCTTTGCATTGCCACTTTTTCAGAGGAGCAGTTTTCCAAGTATGCAACCTGAACATCTCCTGGAGCAACGTGAGGCCATTAACTCTTGTCCTATCTCTGTTACCTAGGAGAAGAGCCTGATCCCCACCTCGCCACAGCCTCCCTTCAGGTTGTTGTATATTACCATCACCCGCCCCTAACCTGTAGAATTTATGTCAGGAAAGGTTTTGGTTCAGGATGTGTCATTTTTACACAACAGCTTTGTCTAGTGCTCTTTCCCTCTGTACAAACATTGTCCATAAGGAAAATGGACATAAACGACATGTGAGATCTTAGTGAACTCAGAACATGGCCTTTTGATGGCTATCTTGCAGTGCCACTGTTGGCAGGTTCAGTCTTCTCAGACAAAAATTAACACTTCTAGAAAACTAAAAGCATGGCTGCAATTTAGAAAGCTCTCTGCTCTCATTATGTCTTTCCCTTACTTGAGGTTCACTGCATTCATTGCAAGCACAAGAAGTGAAACTGCGCAGGAATCCATTTATTTCCTTGCAACACCCCCTCCAGGGAAATCAGGACATCTCATAAGATTATCTCTGTTGAAGGAAACCTGTTTAGGTTTCCAAATACAGTATTTCTTCCTTTTTTTTTTTTAACTATTAAAGGAAAAGTCTTTATATGCCTGGCATTATGCTATTGTTAATTTTTCCTTTTTAAAAATAGAAGTGTGTGCCTGCCTTATTAGCAGAATATAGAAGAAGAATAGAGGATGTTTTTTGTGGATCCACAATAAACTTTGGTGGGATTTAACAGAACCATGACTCCACAGGGAAACCCCCATGCAGCACCACTGTTTATGTGTGAGCAGATATTGTAGAAAACAAATCAGATACAAAACTGAACTTGTAATTAAATGTCCTTTTCTAAGTTCTAACTCTGTTCTCTTTTCCACTATCACATCAGCAATGCTACTGGGGAGGTAACACAATATAATACAGGTAATTACAGCCAAGGAGTGCCTGCATTTCCTGCACGAGAACAGAAATTAGACTGAGGTTTTCTTTACATAAAGAGAGAAAGGACTGATCCAATTATCACAATTTTTCTTTTCTTTCCTTTTTTTTTTTTTTTTTTTTTCCCATGTGTAGTTCTGAATTACTGCCAGCAGGAAACAGAGTGAATATGAAATTTGTTTTCCAAGTGTGCAAAATGCACCTTTATCCTAGATTCATAGATTCATAGATACATTAGGTTGCAAAGGACCTACAAGATCATCTAGTCCAACCATCCTCCTATCACCATCCCTACCCACTGAACTACTAAATCAAATCCCTTAGCACCTCATCTAAACGCTTCTTGAACAGCGCTAGGGATGGTGCCTCAACCACCTCCCTAGGCAGGCCATTCCAGTGCCAGACCACTCTTGCAGAGAAAAAGATTTTCCTCAAATCTAATCTAAATCTTCCCCAGTGCAACTTGTGGCCATACCCTCTCGTCCTATCATTATTTATCAGGCAGAAGAGGCCCACCCCCTCCTCACCACAACCTCCCTTCAGGAAGTGGTAGAGTGTGATAAGGTCTCCTCTGAGCCTCCTTTTCTCCAGATTAAACAATCCCAGAGAGGAAAGATGTGTGGCTGTCACACTTGTAAGCATACACGCAGGTAACTGTCTGAGATGAATGTTTGTTGTACTCCTGCTGGCTGAGCTTTTGTTTTGACTTTCCAAGTCACAATACTCCCACATAAAACAGAATTGGCAGGGAAAACGTATTGCTAAGTCAGGCTGGGGAATGCCACAAAGAGCTGCATGAGCACTTCAATCATCTTCCTCAGTATGAAACAAGCCGAGGTTATTTTGGAAGCAATTTAAGCCAAGAGCAGAGCTGCGTGTGCAGCTCATACAGTGCACTGAATGAGTGAAGTGATCTGTCCAAAACACAGTGGTTTTGGGGGTTGTCCCCAGTGTTGGCACAGTCAGATCAGAGGAACTGAAAGAGAGGGAGGAATGTGCAGCTGATGGATGCAGAGGATGCTGTTGCTTAGCCCAGCCCTCTCCAGCATTGGGCAAGTACCCCCAAACCCAGTAATTTTCCATGAAGGTAGAGAGCTCCCAGCAGCAGGAACAGCTTGTCTGCTACTGGAAGAGATGTACAGGAACTGTACATACCAGACTGTCCCCAGAATGATTGCATAATGATGGTCAGATACCTCCATTTTGTTACCATGGCAGATGTGCTCTGCTTTTCTTTCCGTCCTTTGAAGTGTTTGGAAATTGCATGTACTCTTTAAAAGAACACCTTCATGCCACCCTGTGTGAGGCGCTTACAGAGGAGTGTGTGAAATGAAAGCATTGTGAGCCTACTGAAGCAAGAGGAATGTGGTGCAGAAATAAAAATACTGAAATGATAAAAATTAGCAAAAAAAAAAAAAAAAGAAAAAAGAGAAAAAGAATCATGGATAAAGAAAAGTGAATATAAAAGCAAACACGAAATAAAATTAACATTATGACATTTTGACTTTAAAAAGCAGTTTTTCTGTGCTTCCTTTGCTGCAGTCACCCAGCAACATATCAATGACCCCTGGGCACAGGGTCAGGAATCCCACTGCAGCACTGCATGGGGAGATGTTTTAAAGTTGCTCAGAGCAAGACAAAAAGCAATGGGAAAGTTGCTCTGGTTAATAATTACCTATTTCCCTTCCATCTTCATGCTCAAGCTCAGGTGAGGATCTAACTCTTCAGGTTTGAAATATATTGTTCTGCTGTTTTGCCTCTTTTTACTTCCTACATGTTTCTGTGATGCTCCAGGAGGAATCTGCCTGGCATTTCAAGCTCAGTCTTTCCAGTTCAGGTCTCCACAAACAGAGCACCATCATTTCCAAACCCTTGGAATAGAAGAGCCATTTGAATGCCACCGTCAAAGTGCTCATGAAACAGCCATGATTCTCTTTGCTTCTTCTTTCTTTTTTTGAAAATTGGAACTATTTTGTGCATCTTCTCCCATCACAATCTCCAGTCAGCTTCTTTGAAACCATGAGGTCAAGAAGTTTTTTTTTCAGAATAGAAAGACTATATAAATATAATTTAAAATAATATATAGTATACAGCATATAGTATATAATATAAAAACTATAACATTTTATCTATCTATCTATCTATCTATCTATCTATCTATCTATCTATCTATCTATCTATCTATCTATCTATCACTACTTACTTTTCTCCAGAAAAATGAACACACACATGTAATAAACAAGCTTAGAGATAAAAAAACTTCAGAGTTGTTGACAGCCATGGTTTTATATGACCCATGCCATCATGCCCTTTGTCCTGATCAAGCCAAAACATATTGGACAAACCTTGTTCCAGAAACTATTTCCAAGCAAATAAAATACAGGAAAGATGGAAAGTGACAATGCTGAAGTCTTTCAGGAACCCAACAAGATGGAAAAGGAAGCCAAGCACCCAGACAGTCAGACCTCTGCCTTCCCACTGCACTGCCAGCAGATCACCACACTGCCCTTCATCAAAGAGAACTTCAGTTTTTATTTAGAAGAGAGCAGAGTCCAACTGTCTCCCTGAGGTTTGGGTTGGTTTTCCCACACTCCATGGGGTGACAAATGTCACGTTCTCATCTCCCTATTCCTGGAGCTCTTGCAGTGCTGGGTAATTACCCTGCAACGGACTTAGATGCCTTTCAGAGGTGGAAGTCTTCTGTTTGTCTTTAGAGAAAGGGTGATCAAACAAGGAAAATAAAGCTTCCTGAATATGCAAGACGTAGAAAGGCAGAAACAGTTCCTGAGCATCACACTGTGTCTGTGTTTCCCCTGCAAAGTGGATGCAGCAGGCGGTGTTGGCAGAGCACAGCCTGCTTGCTGTAGGTGACATCATCACCCAAAAATCTGTGTGCAGAGTTGAACAGGGGAAAAGGGTCTAAGGCTGGTGCCTGGTAGACAGGACTGTTTCAGCTGCAAACACTGCTGACCACATGCAGGACTCAGACATCTGCTAAGAGCAGATGAGCAGGGCGGTGGCTGCTGAGTCATGTTCCTCTGGGGAAGGTTTGCTGAGTCACAGTGCAGGCAGGACTCTGTCCTCTGCCAGTGCCACTATTAAGACTCCAACTCTATTTTTTTTTCTCTGACTTCTGTTCCAAAGTCGAGTTGCTGTCCCACAGTAAAGCACCCAATACTGCTCTGTCGTCACATGGCCTTGTTGCATCTTTCCTGCTGACAGCTTGCTTGCACAAGCCATCAGTGGTCAGTGAAACCACACCACAAAATCAGATGCAATCTCTTCTCCCTCAGCACCAAGCCAGAGCCCAGACACAACATCAGGGATGAGCTTGGAGGACACTGCACCCACCCTCTCTTGGGCCCATGTCCCCCTGCCGTGTTGGCATATGGGCTTTGCTGCAGACAGGAGGGATATTGGCAGTCAGATTCACCTTGGTAATGCAGCACTGCAGCAGAATTCCATCCAGAAAAGTGACCTTGACATCCCAGAGGTCCTTCTCTCAATTGAGGATATGAACAGAGGAGCTGAAGCTGGTCCTTTCAACACAGCAGGCAAACTGAAGCAAAGCTAGTAGTAGTATAGAACACAAAGTTATGTTTCACATTTCCAGTGATGCTCCAGATGCATTGCATGGTTGCAGCAGTCAGATTTTTTCATCCGTTTCAGCAAACCTGTATCAGCATATTCAGTTTTGTTGGCTGATATGCATTTCTGGCCTCCTGCTGTCAGCTACCCTGGACTTGGAGTAACATACCCAAGCATCCAGGATGAGCCTTCTAAGGAATTCTGCAGTGGAGATTCATAGGAGGTACATAACCAGAGCCAGAGAATGAGCTCAGAGCGGGAGTATGAGAGGAATTGATGGTTAATGGAGGAATGCTGCAGCTGGAACAGCTGAGGGGAAGAAATACTTTTCCACATCCACCAGTGATGTCGCTCCAACATTACACTGTTGCAGCAGAATAGCAAAGGGGAGGGAGGGAGAAATCTAAGGCCAACTACTCCTTTGAATTGTAGGATGTTATCTGCCGTGACATCCTTGATAGATCTTGGATGACTCAGGAAATGCAAAAACTTGTAAATAGAGAACTCCTGGCCCTGCCTGCTTCCATGCTAGCCCAGCAAAGCACTGTCTGTGATTCAGGTCTCTCAGGCTTTTGTTACTTTAACGCTCACAGGCATCTGTATGTCCATCAGAAGAAGCACTCCCAACTTCCTTTGGGTTTGCAGCAGAAAGCCACCAGAAATGGGTTCAACCTTGTCCTGCAGAGGTTCTCTTCAGGTTCACTTTATTTGTGACTTCATGTGCTTTGCTACTACTTAAGTGGAAGGTGTTTTAAAACATATACTGGGAAAGCCATCCCTTTGGAAAACACTTCTTTGTCTGTTTTTGTGATTCAGTGGTGGTTTCAATAAAAACTACAAAAGATAAAGCACTAACCAAAATTGCCAACAGCAAACCATAGCTCCCTCCAACAATATGTCGTTATCAAATGCAGAGCAGGTGGCCCAAGATAAGGCCCACTTTCTCCCTTTAAAACCACAACCGGTCTGCCACAGGCAGAATCAAAACCTGCATGGTGGCCCCACAAAGATACTTGCTTGGCCTTTTTAAACTTTCCATATCTTCAACAGCATGCACCTCTGCGTTTTCATTCACGTCTCCTTGAGACAATGAGGATTCACTAACTGCTTCCTCAGCAACTGTCAGATCGCAAGGTTCATTAGACTAACAATAGGCAATCGGGAGAAAAAGCAACCCGCAGTCTCCTAAAGGCATAGGCAATGCTACGGCCCTGATGCTAGGGGGGGGATTTTGTATGGCACGGTTTAGGGAGTATTTCCCACAAATAAATATTTAGAGGGAGTTCAATTTTCACAAGGAGAATAAGCATTTGTCTTTCTCAAATGGAGCCACTACTTCCCACTGTAGGGAACTGCTGGTCTTGCCAGGATGTTCTGCTCCTGATGGCAGTGGGTGTAAGGCACACACGGTGCCCTTTGGGATCAAATCCTGTTTCACAGCAGGAAAGCAGTATCAGAACTGCAAAATTCAGCTCACTGTTCATAAAGTCTTGGACATTTGCTGTTTGAAGGAGTCAGCATTTCATTTCCATACCAACTCTGGACTTTTTGCTGGCTGGAATAAGGCTGCTGTTAGCATGGCTGTTTGTACCTCAGTTTCTCTATGAACAACTGCTGCTTTAGTGTTTTAGTTTGGGCACTGGGACATTGTTAAATCCCATTAATTGCTTGATTAGCAAGGCAAATGTTCTTAAAATAAAAGCTGCCAAGGCTTTAACTCTGTTCTCTGTTTGCTTAAGATCTTTTTGTTGGAATGTACTTCACTGCAAAAAAGCAAGGTGTGTTTGCCAACAGCTGAGGGAGTGAACACCGTTTGTTCTTTCCTTTAATTTCATGCACTGCTGTCTGTTTCCATCAAGCATATAGCACAGATAGTCTCCAGATGATTACTGCTATTGAGCATTTGTACAAGAACACTTCCTAAACTATAAAGCACATGGTACAGTCTGACAATGCATTTCTGAGAGGGATTGTCTTGTCTACCGACTGCCTCAGCAACAAAGACAGGAAAAATGTCATCATTATCTTAAGCTCAAAACAGTTTATCTCACAGTCAGAGCTTTAAAAGCAGTTGCATCACCTAAGAGTAACTGTCCCTAACCAAAACTAACTGTCATTAAATTCAATAAAATTCAATAAATCAGTACTAAGCACCACATGGGCTTTGCTCAAGAATGATACTTCTTTAGCCTGGCTTTGCCTTTATTTTGAATTTCATTAGCCAACCTGATTTTGGAAAACTCTCCCAAAGAGCCATATGGGAGGAGGTTTGTCCTCTTCCTGGCAAGAAATATCAGCTGTTGTGAAGTTCATTCTTCAGATGCCTGTTTTTTTCCATTACATGTAAAGTAAACACTGGTATCTTTGAGTACACATACAATTTCTTCCCCATGTGTTGCACAAATACTTATATTAAGTTATTAAGAATTTGAGCTTCTGAGCTGCTGTTTTTGTCCTCCACGTGTTCCATGTTAGAAAATAAAAAGACTGGGGAATAATTCCTCTTTTGAGTAACTACTTAAGATAACACAGACTTGATGTCTTAATATGTGTACTGGAGGTAAAACAGCAATCAGAGAAACCTTGACACAACTTCCCAGCCGAAAAGAGCTGTCTACAGCTTAGATGAGGAATGCATTATGCTAGGAATGGCTGGTCCTTGTCAGGCATGCTAGGAGATGACCTCTTCTCATGTTCCACATTCAGTTAATTTTTCACCTGGCATCCATTTGAGCTTTAGCTCTCACTGGTTACATATCTAGCAACCCTGGCCATCAACAGTACTCGCATTCTGGACCACATTCTACAAAGCAAATAAAAGAGATTCATGCTTTCAATTGATGGCGCATAAATGAACAATGCTGTTTGTGGTTCAAGGATCTCAACATAAGCTGATTAAGCCATACGTTTGGCCCTACACAGTGCCTGGCTATGTGTTTCAATGCAAAGGCCACATGGCTCTGTCCTGCCATTTCCCTGCAGCTTAGGAAATGAGACACTCCCAGGTTTAGGTAGGGATAGAAGGGAAAATTGTGCATAAGAAATCTAGGAGAAGTCCGGACAAAAATGGTGCTGAAAAGATTCCTGCAAAAGACAGTGTCCAGTACTCCAAGGCTCCCCTCAAAAAATGAGGTCTCCCCAGCAGCAGCATGACAATCCACAATGGACACCCATTCTTAAATCTGTGGAGACTGCAAGATACCACTCTGCACATGTCCTTCTTGTGGGGAGAAGGAACCAGTATTTCCCACTTGCAGCCTGTTACCAGAGCCCCCCATCCCTCCATCATCTCCTCCTCCTGGATTCTCTGTCCAGATGAGCAAAGCAAGATGCCTTGGTTTGCACGTCTCAAGTAATAACAAAAATTCTAAGCAACTTCAAGGGCATTTTTGCCTCAGGAATGAATAAAAAAAATGAAGGTGTTTAATGTAATTAACATGGCCTCAAGCCAGCACAAATATTAGAAGAGAGCTACAAACCCACAAAACCACGAAGTGTGAATGTCTGGGTTTTCCATCCCCTCTGCAATGGCTCCCTCTTCCCTAGGACAAATCAACCTGAGGCAACCACGAGGAAACTTTCGACCACAGTAGGAAGTATGCCATAATTTCACACATATTTCTCTGATGAGATCCATCAGAAACATTTACAACAGTGTTAGTAGACATATGTAGTAAGTAGAGAAATACACAGTCTTTTCCTCTAAATGTTGAAAAATACCCTCCTGCCACAAGGTAGAATACAGCTCTTTCCCCATGTGTGTGTTTTGTGATGATGCAAATTAGTTGTGTGATTATTTTCTAAGATCGATGCCTTCACACTGATGAAAAGCCCTTGAGAGGCAAGTTGTTATTAATCCATACACACATTTAAGCCATTTTGGCTTGTCTACACAGTAAAGCTTTTGAGACAAAACTGGCTTCTCCAGTAGCATCACTGATTTAATATTAGGACTAAACTTACTTGGACATTAGCTATTAAAGACTCAGAGACATTTAAAAGTATTAATTTTAAAATATGCTAAATAACATTTTGTTTAGGTTTGTTTGCTTATTACTGCGTAGGTGTGTTTTTAGTTTTGATTTGCAGTAAATACCCAAAAATGTTATTTGGTGCTGCATCAGGCAATTCAAAGAAGAGATGAAAACAACACTCTTAACTGTTTAACAGGCATTTTTTATTCTCACTTCAGTAGTAGGATATGGTATGTCCCCAGAGGGTTTAGCTCATTACCTGAAATAACTCACTAGCTAACCTATAGTGCAGATGTATGTCCATCATATTCCTCATGTATGAATGACCTGTAAAGTTGGAGGCATGTGGAGACAGCTTGATCCTTCTGTCCTGAGGTTTTTGTTTATGCTTTGCACAGGAATACTTGATTTGCTTTATTATGTAAGCAACACACTGGGATTAGCCCCTGAAGTATACTGACTAACCATCATGACATCATGATTCTATAGTTCTATTTCTAATAGATCAAGAAAAATGGGATTTGAATAGCAAATAATTTTAGACTTGCATTTTCTGTGTATTTTGGGTCAGAAATTCTGTATCTCGCTTGGATTTGGTCTAGAACTACCACCACAGAGGAAGAAGTAGATGATATTGAGAAAAAAAAAAAAAAAGATGGTGAATTGTATGGGAATTATTATATGTATCTCTATTTAAAAATTTTTAATATCATCGTACACTCTCTATAAAACTAAAGGACTTGCTTGCTTGCTTACTCCAGATTTTCTCTATGTAAGCCTAGTACTTAGTAGGCTGAGGGCAGCGTAGTACAGTATTCACAGAATTTCAATGCAAAAGTGACTGGAACAAAATTATTTCCAAAGGATGGCGGCAATTCAGGGAATTATCCTTTGTGGCATCAGTGATGTAGCTTAAAAATTGACAGAATCATACAATCAGAGAATATCCTGAGTTCGAAGGAACCCACAAGGATCACCGAGTCCAACTCCTGGCTCCACACAGGACCAGTCAAACTCAAAGCAAAAACACCTGTTTGTCCATTCCCACATGTCCCACATATTATCAGCTTACTATCAGGAATCTAGAAAGTCTCAACATTAAAATTTAAATATAACTTGAAATAATCTCTTCAGAAGTCCACAATAAGTGCTGACCGTGTGTGTTCCTCAGAGTTGGACTTGGTGATCTTATAGGTCTCTTCCAACCTGGGATATTATATGATTCTATGATTTTATGAAATATAAACAGTTACATTATCCTGCATTTTACCACACAAATGCCTTCAGCAAAAGATATTGTGCAAGATCTGAGAGCTAGGAGGAATCTGGGAATTTCAAACTTCTCTTAGATTGTTTAGTTTTGATTAGGTACTCATCTCTGAAAACACTGCCTACAGGAAGCAAAATAAAATATAATTTTCTGAGCACAGAGACCTTTCATGGTTTATCCATCTTGCTTTTAGTAGTTAATAATGGATGAAAAAGAAATAGATGCATTCAGGATGGCACAGTTGGTCAAATAATGAAGCTGAGTTAATCCAAATGGAAGAGAAATCTTTATTCTCGGTGCAGAAGCAGGGCAGTCTTTGGTCTTTGTCCTCAGGCACACTCAGCATAGGATATTCTGCATATTTCAACACAGAAATTACTCCAGAAGGTATTCTTTTGAGAAATGGTGGGTACAAATCTGAACAGACAGAAAAAATATAATGTAAGGAATGCTGAACGGAGGGCAAGTAAGGTGGTCCTCTTTATGCTTTGCTGTATCTCAAGGTCAATTCATTTTCAATTAAGTTACAAGCAAATAAAGTGCCAGAAGTACCTCTTATAAAGCAATCTATAAACAAGCAATGAATCTCATTTCCACAAAATATTACTATGAAAAAAATCTGCTGGAAGGAATAAAGTATTATGTGCTTAATATTAAATTAGCATTTATACTAGGTTAAAAAAAATGCAGATGACAAAAATTCTGAGGCTTTGGGGCAGAAGATTTGACATGGCTATGGTCAGGCACATACTTCTGCTTCTGGGTTTCTAACGCCTGCGCTGGAACACACATCACTGTTGACTATCAGAAACAAAGATGCCTCACTAAATGGGTGAGCTGGTCTGAAATGAGCCATTAGACATCTGCTTTTACGTGAGAGACAGCAGTCAAGCTTATTTCTAGGAGGCACTTTGGCACGACTTGGCAGAGATGCCAAAATTAGGTCCACTTATGTATTTAGTAAGTGCAAATTAACAAGACATTCTTACCAGTTGTAATAAGCATTACATATTGTCATCCAGTCAAACGTTGCAAAAACCTTTTCATGAAGGTGCACATTAGCTTTAGAAACTTCCTTTCATCATTTTGCATATATCAAGACATTGTGACGTGGGTAATAATTTCAGTTATGTTCAGCTGCAACTGCTCGGTGGTTATAATCTTTTGACACATCTACATATTATGAAATTAAAAACAGTACAGAAAAGTTTGTAAGACTGAAATGAAAAAAAAATAAAATCTAAGTTCAATATGATCATTTTTTCAATGTTGTTATTTGTAGTTACAAAACTGCCATACAAACCAAAGGTTCAAGCGGTTTGTTGATGAAACATCTATTCAACTAAAGCTGCCAAAGAGTTTATGTGGATCTTTCCATATTACAGCACTGAACTCTTACCTTCTAAGATTTCACATCTTTTGATTTCCATCTTCACAACCCTGGATAATTAAATGAATAAATGCAGAATGACTTTTATCTCATGTCCTTCAGCTCAACGTAAGTCAGACAACCTTACAAGGCAAAATACAGGAACCACAAATAATACACAACTTCAACATTGTGTGTCAGTGTATCCTGGCAAAAACTCATGATGTGAAATAGAGCTCTGAAATATCATGTCTAACAGCATAACTAGAGCGCTAATGGCAAAAAAACAACCAACCAACCAAACAAACAAACAAAACAGAGAGAGATTTCAGATCCTCTATGCATGTTAATACACATCTGTTTTTCCACATATGAGTAAAATAAATTAATGGGAAAATTTCTAGCAAGCTTCTCTTCATGTTACTTTCCCCTATTTCTACCCTACGTCTTCTTAAACATGGTGTATTATGCCCAAGGTTCAGGTGAGGAGTGCCTGTTGCAGTTAGTCAAGGAAGAGGTGGAATGTGCTGGGTGCTGCCTGGGTGCAGGTATGCACTCTTCTTTTGTTTCTTTGTTTGTTCGGGTTTTTTTGTTCTGTTTTGTTTTGTTGTTTTGGGCTTCTCCAGTGTATTGACATGAATGAAAGGGTTGTGGCTTGGTGTATCATCAGAGTGAGGTTGATTGAGTCAACTCCCTCCATTCCCTGTCAACTTGCCAGGAGGAGATGCTGCTTTTTGAGAATCTGGACTATGCCAAGCTCATTTCAGCAGAGTTACTGGAGAAGGCCCAAACCAATTTCTGCTCAGCACATGGCTGCCTTGAGCAGACAGGTTGTTTCATGCCACGTCCATCAGGGTTTGCTGTCTCCAGGGATGGAGATTTCCCATCTTGCCTGGGGCTGACCACAGGGATGCCAGCTACAAAGCAATCCAGGTGATGCCCACCACGAATAGGCTTTTCTTACTGCCAACAGGTCCTGGGATTAGCAGATGTGATTCCTCTGTTCTCACAGGAGTATGGCCTGATGGGAGCCAAGAAGTGGATGTAGCTTCTACCAGGCTATTTGAAGAGTAACTCAATAAGATGTCCTCATTGAACTCTGTAGATGGGGAGATAGGCTGCCAGGTGCCCAGTGTGATCCTTCCTCCCCTATCTTTGGCTTTAGGTTCTGCATCTCAAGAAAATCACAAGCCAGTGGAGGATGCACCACAATAAAACCACAAGTAGAGTCAGAAATTTAGAAAATATGACCTAGTGAGAAGAACTGGGACTGTCTAGCCTGGAGAAAAGACATGGGAAAAATGTCTAAAATTTTCCAAACCTCCAGTACTATGACAAACGAGAGGACAGCAATTGAGTTTCTCTGTCAGCAGTGAATAGGGTGAGAAACAGTGATTTAAAGAGCAGAGAAGTTCAGGTTAAGCGCTAGGAAAAGCTTTCCCGCAGCAAGGCGTGCTGTGAGATCTTGAGAGCAGGTCAGACAGGACTGACATGCTTTACTGGTCCTGCCAGCAGTGAGGGAACACCTGACCCACCAGTCCCCTGACACCTCGGTGTTCTGTTTCACCACAAGAGACATCCCCTCTGCAGGAATAGATCAGGCCTATTATTCTTCATTTGGGACCTGTAGTGATACATTACCAAGAGCACATGGAGGGACCCAGCAACTGCTCAATGCACTGACAACTGCCAGAGCATTCACAGTGTGCTAGCCCCATGGCTCATCCTCAGCTCATCTGCCTCCCATCTGCTGGCTACTGCAGCTGCACTGGTGCTGTCAAATAACGACTCACCCACAAATATTTTTCTGCCTAGTCTAGCAATATGGCAATCAATGAGATATAAATGACTTTGCTGAATCTGCTCCCTTCGTTTAAAACAAGAAATGAAGTTTTTAGTATCTAGTGAAAGAAATTGTTCAGCCTCATTTTCATTTTTATTCAGAACAGCCCTGAATTAATTTTATTAAATTAGAGAGTAACCTATTTACGCTGTTGGAGGAGGTACCTTATAGTGGCATATGTGATTTTTTTTTTTACATTACTACCTCTCTAATATTATATTTGACAAACACTGTGTGCTAACTATTAAAGCAAGTCAGGAGGAAGATTAATATTTTTGATCTCATGACTTCTGTGTTTCATTATCACTTTATAAAGCAAAGAGAATGGAAGAAAATATCAAAGAAAACTATTTTGCCCGCACATTTTACAGAAAATACCATGAAATATGATATCTCAGAACTCAAAACTGTTTTTAAATCGTCTACCAAGTGCGTATCAAAACTTTCACTTTTTACTATCTGCAATTCTATTGGTGTTTTACTTCCTATACACACGATATTCTCTTAAGAAACAAAACAAAACAAAACAGGAGAAAACAACAGCAAACACCCCAAAACCTATCAATAAGCTATCTAGATAAAGGCCAGCGAGGCACAGCAAAGGAGAAGGGAAACATTCTATCACAGCAGGACAGACACTGTGAATGATTGCACGTATACTTTAGAAATCAGGACAAAGAATTTTCCTCCACATTTGGAAAACAAAAACAAGACAAACAAAACCAAAACAACAGCAACAAAAAGACACCACTGGTTTAGATCAGAATATCAGGGCAAACAAATGTGCACGTTGCTGTTAGCCAGGACAGTAAGCTCTCTCATGAGCATATGCCTGGCTAAATGATTATGCGAAAATTTACCTGCACAGAAAAATAGTGCATAAGTACTTTCCTTTGCATTCTATCTTCTGTACTTAACCACACTTCTTATGTAACCACATAAATGAGCAGATCAGGGGCTGATATTATGAGATTCTAACTGTGAAATGTGAGTATTAAAATGATTATTATGGAGAAGGTATTTCGAATCAGTATCGTTATTTCATATTCTTTTATAGAGAGTGAATGGGGAATTTGTTCCACGTCCTGAGAGATCTCAGGAAAAATCCTAGGCTTCTTCTCTGATTCCCAGCCCAGCTGTAGCTATGAAGTATATTTGGCTGACCATTGCCTGCCTTTCACCATTAATCTTGCTGCAAGCTCCTCAGGGAGCATCCAGACTTCCTCATAGGAGAAGTGGAATTATTGTTATTCACAGACTTCAAAAGGAATAAAGAAAGGAATGTTACAGAATGTTAGTGCTCTGAGAATAACTCTTTTCTCTCCAGACAAGACAGCTGCCTGACACCTGCTGGTTTACTTTTCTACCTCAAGGCAAAACAGCAAAATAGACATTTACTAGCAAATCAACAGTAAATGTTCAAACACGTGTACAGTAATAACATAGATATACAGGATATATATATATTCACATAATGGTATGAAGTGCTTTAGAGCAACTTGTAAGGAGAGTGTATCAACTCATAGTTATTATACGTAAATTCCAGTAATGCCACAAGCCAGAAAGTAGTCACTAAAGCATCTAAGTGAGAAGCCACCTCTATAGGACCACTTTCTTCTGCAGCAGTCTTTATACAAGTTCTTGCACCTCTTCCAGGGCCTCTGCAGTTGTAGCCAAGGGTACACAGCACATGCTTGGCCCTCCAGGATTCCCCAGTCCACCCTGGCTGCAGCTCTCCCTCCTTCAGGGTCTTCCAAATTCATCTTGATCTCTCTTATCCCCTGTAATATCAAATTATAATGTATTTATGATAAGATGAGCAGCTTTTTAAAATTGTGAGGATTCTTTTAACTCCAGTTATCTTGGTATTAGAGACTGATGTCTGTGCAAACATGGCTCAGACCTACTATGCCAACAGAAAATAAAGGTACCAGCAACCTTCTTGACCTAGCAGTGCAGTGAATTTTTATGCCACAAGAAAATAAAATGGAAATATGCCAACATACACAAAATTAGGTACAATACGTAGAGAAAATGTTTGAACTTGTCTAATACAACATCGTCTCAAAAAAAAAAAAATGGTGCTGTTGGTTAGCAGCAATATTCTGGATGCGATCACAAAATTTTACACTTCCAGTCATGTCATGTAGTCTTGAAAGTAATTTAGGATAATGTAAATAGATGCGCTGCAGTGTCTAGCACAGCAATGGCACCATAGAACTGTTTGCGTTGGGAGGGACTCTTGAAGGTCATTGAGCTCAATTCCCCTGCAGTGAACAGGGATGCCTACATCTCAGTCAGGTTGCTCAGAGGTCTGATCAGCCTGGCCTTGAGCAGGCCCAGGGATGGGGCACTATCACCTCTCTGACAGCCTGTTCCTGTGCCTCAGCATAGTGTGTGACATAATAATGTGTGACATTCATTACCATTTTTATTACAGTAGGCCATGAGCATAGAACTTCACCCTGATCATCCCAGAGAAGACAATGTCATTAAAGCCTTGCCCCAAATAATTTAAATACAAAAATTTCACATGTCAATACAATCATTGTTTTTACAACAAGTTTAATAAAAATATTTACCACAAGCAATATTCCAAAATATTTATCTTCCATTTTGAGTGGTTTCATTAATGTATGCCAGTAGACAAATCACAAGAATCATTTTAAATCCGAGCTTTCATTAAATTCTTCCCTTCTCCTGGAGAACCATAAGGGGTTACGTTATCTTTTTGCATGATCCTTGAGTACTTGTTGTGAAAAAATGGTAAGGAATAAATGTTTTGTGGGCCACTGTGTAGACTAACATAATTTTACATATGTGCTGGAGGTCATGGCTTGGGTCAGCAGACCTCTAATGGCATTAGAAGCATAACCACAGCTCATGTAAGCACCAAAATGGATTCCACATTAGCTGGCTTGGGCCCAAGTGTAGAACATAGAGATGGGATGCCCAGGAGTTTCCATAAACCCCAGAGTACACCATCCTGTGGTGGATGGAGTACACCTCCACAGCTCTGCTCTTGGCTGACATCAAGACTGATCAACCAGTGCTTTTTGACAATTATAACAGAAATCTTTCCATATTTGATAGTATTCTTTTGAATAAATTCTACTTCAACTCTTAAAAAAAAAAGTTCCTGAAGTTGCAGTTTGAGAATAGCAAAAAAACCTTTGCCTGTACTAGGTTTGCACATGGAAAAGTCTGTACAGAAACAGAATCAAGAAAGCCAAGGAGCAGATGGAATTAAACTTGATGAGGGATGTTAAAAATAACAATTAGGGATTCTACAGCTTCGTTGGTCAGGTAAGGAGGGTGTACACCCTCTGATAAACGAGAAGTGAGCTGACTTCAACAGGAGAATGCTGAGGTACTTAATGAGTTCCTTACCTCAGTCTTCACTGGCAGTCAGTCTTCCTATGTCCCTGATCCTCCATACTGAATTTGGGGGAGCAAAGTTCCTCCCACTGTAAGAAAAGAGCAAGTCTTAGACACCCCCATTAGTCTGAACGTGAATAAATCTTTGAGACTGGATGATATGCATGCCAGGGTGCTGAAGATGTGGCTGACAAAGGAACTGGACAAAGGAAGGGCAACTGATGTTGTGTACCTGGACTTGAGCAAGGATTCTGACTTTGCTGTACACCACATCCCTATTACTAAACTGGATAAATAAGTATTTGAAGTCTGTATTGGACTATTCAGTGGATAAAGAGATGCCGGCAGAGGGCTGATGTCAATGGCACTTATGTCCAGGAGGAGGCTGTTGAAAGATTGTGGCCCCAGGGATCCCTCTTGGGTCTGATGTTCTTCAACATCTTTATCAGTGACATAGACAGTGAGATTGAGTGTATCCTCAGCAAGTTTGCTGATGACGTTGAGCTGAGAGCTGCAGCTAATAGAATAGAAGGGAGGAATGTCATCTAGAGGGATGTGGATAGACTTGAAAAGTGTACCCATGAAGTCAGTGAGGTCCAACAAGGTCAAGTGAAAGGTGATGCACCTGGGTCGTGGTGAAACCAGACTGGGAAAAGAACTCCTTGAGATCAGCCCTGCCAAGGGTTGGTGAAAAGCTGTACTTGAGCCAGCAGCATGCAGCTTCAGTCCAAAAGGCCAACAGTATCCTGGACTGCATCAACGGTGGGGTGGCCAGCAGGTCAAGGGAGATCATTCCCCTCTGCTCTGTCCTAGACACTGGAGTACTGTGTTCAGCCTGGGTCCCCCAGCAAAAGAAAGATGTGGAGCTACTGAGGGAGGTCCAGAAGAGTTCATGAAGATGTTCAGAGGGCTGGAGCATCTTTCCTGTGAGGAGAGACAGAGGGAGATGGGTTTGTTCAGCCTGGAGAAGGCTCCAGGGAGACCTCACTGCAGCCTTTCAGAAATTTAGGGGAGCTTATAAGCCAGAGAGGGAATGATTTTTCCCACAGTCTGACAGTGATAGGACAAGAAAAGATGGCTTTAAACTAAAAAGGAGAGATTTAGATTTAGATTTAGATTTAGATTTGGAATAAATTCTTTATTTGGAGGGTGGTGATACACTGGCACTGGCTGCCCAGAGAAATTGCTCCATTCCTGGAGGCACTCAAGACCAGGTTGGATGGGACCCTGAGCAGCCTGATGTGGTAGGTGGCATTCCTGCCCACAGCACAGGGTTTGGAACTGGGTGGGCTTTAATATCCCATCCAGTCCCTGCTGTTCTATGATCCTATTATTCTGTAATTACAGCATAATAGTTTTCAAACAATATTTCCTCTGGTGTTTGCTCGTTATCTTGTCAATTACTTTCAGCCTGAAACTCTTTAACAAACTCTTCAGGTGGTTAAATCACACTATTAAATTATATTTACTGAATCTATAAAAACTGAAGACAGACGCTCATTCACTGGAGGAATAAGCTAGACATTTCAAACCAGGCTGTTTTATTCTTAGAAAACACCTCTGACATGTACAAAAATGTTTTTTCCACAAGTTCATAGTGACACTTACTCAATGACACTTTCCTGAGTACTCTAGTTCTTGCAACATTGTCCATTATATGTCAATCAGCATGTGGATGTTTTGTCAGACTTCAATGCCTTTTAACAGTGCCTTATGTGGAAAACATGAACCATTGATTTGTAGGGCTCTGTCTTCCAGACAACCACCAGATGTTGTTGAAGAGGTCTGCTCTCCAGGTCCCCCTCTAGCCATGTGCATTTTTTACTTCAGGGCTTATTACTAGATCACATGATAATAGACTTGTCTGTGAAAAAGCAAGAAGCTGTTCTTTTAAAGAGAGACTCTAAATCCTGGAAATATCAAGCCCAGCCATGGGTAAAGTAACATCTGAACAATTGTAATAGAAAAGTATTTTCTTAGACAGAAGTTGCAGAGGAACATTCACAGTGAGCACATGGATCAGTGATTGTCTGCTGAACCATGTTTTGGAGGTAATAGGTTTGGAGCTTTGCATATTTGTATCCTGGAACACAAGAATGTCCACAATAATGATGAAGAAGAACTCCATCACCATCGTTGTGATGGAGCACTGGAACGGGCTGCCCAGAGTGGTTGTGGACTCTTCTTCTCTGATGATATCTGGACACCTGCCTCTGTGTCCTGTAGTAGGGAACCTGTTTTATCAGAGGGTTAGACTTGATAGTTTCCAGAGGTCCCTTCCAACCCCTACAGCAATGATCCCCAGGTAAAACCTGTTTAAAACTGCTTGCCTAGGGAAAAGGGTTTTTTAGCATCCACGAAGTAAGCTGTTGATAGTTATCCCCTCTAAAAAACAATCTTTTTGAGATACAAGAAAAAATGCTGTAAGTGGATAAACTGAAGGCCCTTTTCTTTCTCTCTCCCCACACATTTTCCCTAAAAGAGCCAGCACTGGCAGATTCAGAAGATAAACTTTCTACAGATAATAACCTCTTCTGAGAATGGGCTGTGATTGCATGTAATGTGGCAATACAGGCCAAGAAAGTGATTAGATCTTGAGAAGAAAGAAGCCACCAGAAAAACTACTAATTTTAAGCAGCATACTATCAAAGCCTCAGTAAGAGTCTACAGAAAGAGTAATGCCATCAGTTCAGCTGGCTCATTTCCAGAAGAAAAAGAAGTAGGAATTCTCAGTGCATCCAGCTTAACAGCAAATAAATAGAATAAATAGCAGAAAACTTTGCTTGACACAGACAGACATTATGGAAGCATTCAAGTCAATAACGTCTCAAAGGTGGATGTTGGTAAAACAGGCTGTTGGCAGAGTAAATTTCCACTGTGCACACATGCTTAATAATAACCTATTGTCTTCTGTCATACAGGTTTCAGCATGACACCAGATGTGTTGTTTTCTGAAAACAAGTTTGCACTTGCTGCTATGCAACTGCAGTTTTGCTGCTGAGATCAATCTCTCTTGGAATGCCCATTTCAAAAAAGAAAATGGTATCTCAATCAAGTGTAATGTAAAATCTAATTCTACGTTTTTTTGCAACAGGAGATAAAAAATGTGTCTACTCTCTAATGCTACAAAATAAAGGTCACTGTTCCAAAGAAAATTACCAGCCATGGGGTCATAGACCTTCACCAGCAGTGTGAGGCAGTTCTCAACCATAAATGTGCTCAGGTGGAGCTTGCCTACATACTTCATACCACTATGAGCTAAAGCATGATTTTGAAAGATAAAATCAAAAATAAATCAGATATTTGACAGCAATGCTCACTTGAGCACCTGCATTATTTGCACATATTGATCTCTGCAATTTCCTGTGTCTCTTTTCCAGCACCCTTTTTCCTCTCCACTGTAATCACTGTGTTTTCTCCAAAAAGGAGGAAAGATAAGGAGTTAGGACAATGTTTCAAAAGCTGTTTTAGAAGCTCTTTTCATTTGTTTCCTTCTGTGTCTGAGATGATCAGGGAAGATGGCTGTACAGAGTCAGAATAGTCAACCACACTGAGAGAACTGGGCTGTCATGGAAGCCAATTGCATGATTGTACCTTGGTATTAAACAGTGGGTGTAGAAGTAGTGCTTGCTGTATTTTATTTACTGGTTTGTTTTGTCCCCATTACCAAGTATAGTCTCATCAGAATGTGAGACTGAATCAACTTCTCCATTCTGAGGAGTGCTGAATCTTAAGCAATTAATGTGAAATTTTGCACATCTAAGTTGCTTCTGTTATCTTCCATCTGCTTTCCACTTTGTCTAGTCATATTTCTGTGCGTCTTGGAGAAACACTTGAAGAAGTTCTGCTAAAAAGTGGTGTGACAGACATACCTGATGACATTGGCAAATCTGCTCTGATTTTGTTAGTGTAGAAAAGAATAACAGTGAAAGTAGCACAGAAATATCTGTTGTGTGCGTCCCAAACAAATATGTTTCTTGTTGCTCTTTTTGGATGTCATTGTTCCCTCATATTTGATGGGAAATGAGAGGGTGCCATGTTGCACTGTCATCATCATTCAAACATAGCTTCAGACAGTACTGTAGATAAGAGTGCTTCCTATAAAACTTCCAAAGCCCAACTCATCAACTGATGTATGTACCATACAAACACATATATCTAAACCACTGACACTTAGTAACTTTTTATTTCATTTTGAATCCTACTGACATGTAAGGAACCAAAACTGCCTTAGCTTACCTTTAAGCCACATATATGTATTATCTATCACAATACAGTACTTCTTTCAGCAGAGACAAAATGACAGATATTCCAGTGTCTGAGAACCTGCCTCTCCCACTAGCTTAAAGGAGTCCTGGCTCTCCTGGCACATTCATGCTGGACAGAAGAGATTAAGGCAAGAACCCAGAGTCAGACAGTTTACAGCCACAGATACGCAAACTTGAGGTGTCCACCACCTTTTGCACAAAAACAGATTATGCACACAAGCATTGAGGCAAACTAACAGACTAACCCAAGACAATGGAAAGTGGATTCACCACCAGAAATGGTGCAGCTAATCAAAACCCATCCCAACCTTACAGGGTGAGCTCAGGACCAGCTGCTCACTGAGATTCACGTGGAAATGTTCATGTTTCACTGTAGCAAACAAGCAGGTGAGTTTGAATCCATTTCCATTCCAAAATTAATTAATTAATTAATTAATCAATCAATTGATTAATTAATATCAGATGTACACAGAGAAGAAGACCTCCTACATTTTGCAGCTTAATAAAGAGACAAGTTTCATTGTGAGTCAAGGCTGTGATGCAAGAAAGCAGAACAACGAGGAGAGCAGAACCAACACTTGAGTTTTTGTCACCTGTCATCTCCACCAGATGTAAATACAGTCATGCAAGTCCTTTTCTCTTTGCTTTTCTTTTATCTTGGAAGAATTGCAGTCACAAATAAATGGATATAGTGGAATTATTCATGATATATTTTTTAAAAATTTAAATTCTTCAGAAAAGTGCAGCGATTTCACCTCCCACATTCACTGCTCTTTGGATTTCATGAAATAATTTGTACTAACAATTTTCTATTTCTGGGCTACTTACAATGTGTTAGAACTTTATTTCTTCTGTATCAACTTTTCAATACAATTTACTACTCATTCTTTTTTACTTAACCACTGACAAAATTAAGATACGAAAATAGCATATTGCTGTTTTCCCATCTGTCTTACTTTGTGAGATATACATTATTATCTGAGAAATCTTAATGTATTTCCTAAAATATATATGTTTGTCATCACTGAGATAAAAAATAATCATCTTTCCCTTGCCTTTGTGTCAACCTTTAAAGCATTCACCCTGTCAACTTAAATATCATACAAATTAAAAAAAAAAAAAAGGAGAAAAAAGTAGGAAATCACACAACAAAAGTTTGTATTGTAATCATAGAATCACAGAATTATAGAATGGTTAGTACTGGAAAGGACATTAAAGCCCTCCCAGCCCCAACCCCATGGCAGGGCTGCCCCTCCCAGCTGAGGTTGCCCGGGGCCCCATCCAACCTGGCCTTGAGCATCTCCAGGGCACCCACAGCTGCCCTGGGCACCTGTGCCAAGGCCTCACCACTCTCTGAGAACAGAACTTCTTCCTAACATCCAAGCTAAATCTTCTTTCTTTTAGTTTAAAGTAATTCTTCCTTGTCCAATCACTATCAGTCCGTGTATAAAAGTCGGTCTCCCTCCAGCTTATAAGCTCCCTTCAAGTAACAGAAGGCCGCAATGAGATCTCCTCAGGGTCTTCTCCAGTCCAGGCTGAACAAGCTCATTTCCTTTCTTTATTGGAGAGGTTCTCCAGCACTCTGAGCATCTTCATGATCTCCTCTGAAGAGCTGAGTTTAATACCTTTTTTGCACTGGATCTGCGTGCATTGCATTTCAAGTGTAGTCCTGAGTCTGAGTTTGAATATACTGAATGAATTTTGCCTCAAGCACGCTTACTTAATTGGAGATAGGTAGAAAATGTGATCATTTTTTATTTTACAGACTTCTGCAAATCTGTAAAAAAAAAAATTTTCCTCCCCCCTTGCTATTTTCTTTGTCTTCCTCTGAAGTGTAGGTGATTCTTGCCCACAGGAAGGAGCAGCAATGCTCCTATCAGCATGTCTAACCCAGTGACCAGGAGTGATAGCAGCTGTTGTCTGCAAGCTGACACCAGCAGTCCTCTTTTTAGTTGTGTAACTCAGCAAGGTGAGTCACAGCAGAGAACATAACTTGTACTTGCCCGGTTGTCTTCACCAGGTTTTTACTCTTGCTTTTTGAAGTGGTCAGAAATCTTAGCTAGTTTTCCACAAGTCTTTCCTTTTCCTCTTTTGAACAGTTTGCTGTTGAACAACCAAAAAAAAAAACAGCTGTCATAGCAACTGAGCAATTCCATTCACTTGACCTAATTAAAATTTAAAGTGTCTTGTTAAAATACATCCCAATGGTCCTGTGAATATAGTAAAAAACAAACAAACAAAAAAAAAAAAAAAAAAAACCCCAAAGCGACATACATATATGAGCAAGGGTACATTTTTAATACATAGAAATATATGTCTTAGAGATGATAAAGGAACGTAGAAGCATGGAGTTAGACAAAGACAATTAGGGTAATTGTGAGGCTTTGACCTCTTCAAAGCAAAAGTGTTAGTTGATGGTGCACATCTCTCCTTGCTTCCTAATTGGCCAGCTGAGATAATAAGAATCCTGTTAGTATGTCTTCTATGTTTTCACTGTTGTGGCAGCCCTTTTTGTGATGGAGAGGCCCCCTTTGCTTCTGATCCTTCTCTTCTGAGTTTTGGTGAATCATTAGCACCATTTTTCAGGGGGCAGGTGAAAAATAGAAATTAATGTACTAAATAGTTCCTCAAAGCTTTAGCACCAAGTTTTTCATGCTTTTTCAGACTTCAGAACACTAACAGTCTTCTGCTGGTAACATGGATCCTTGCATATCAACATAAACCTATGAACAACAGCCTTTCATACTTAGTTGTGTTTCATAAATCCATTAAAAGTAGTCCACCAGTTCCAAGAGTCTGATGACTAGACACTGAACAGTCCTGCTTTACAAAAAAAGGATCACCTTTGCACTTTGTTGCTCATTACAGGTCACAGATATGGAATATAACAAGCACCAGCTCAGAGTAAGAACAATGAGCTGTCTTCCAAGTGGGTTGTCTCTTGCGTTAATCAATGAAGTGATTAATCAAGAACCGTGTCTACTTTTTGGTTTCAAAGTCGGGTGGATACACATTGGACTCAAACTTCTTCAGTTTCAGTTCTGTATATGTAATCCCATCCAGTTCCCTGCAGCTCTCCATACCACAGTTGCAAGAGACAGAATTCATTTTATGTTTGTGAGAATGGTCATGAAATCTCACAATTAAGAACAAAAGCAATAAAAGGCAACTCTAGAGAACCACAAAAAGAACAGTAGAACGGCCTGTGCTTCTTGACTTCTTTAATTATCATCTGAACTCAGTTAAAGAGAAAAAAAATGTCCTTTCAGAAAAAAAGTTAGGTTCTATTTTTCCAAGTATTTTCAAATTCTTGTATGGTGTTTGCTGAGTCTATGTCAATTAGGTAAATGATCAAAAATCATCACAGCTTTCTGATTCCTCATTTTTCCTGCTCTCTTGCACTATTGAAATATTGGATTCACTTGTATAAGAGAGTGTGGTTTGTCCTACAGCAAAGGACTCTCCACTTCTCTCAGTGTGTCTCAGTTACCTTACATTAATGGAATTTCACATTCAACCTACAGTAAGTAGAAAGAAGCTGAGAAGGAAACACAGAGAAGCTGAATTAGGATCAAAGCAACTTTAATTAATATTCTCTTAAATATTATTGTTACATAACAAAATTATCTTAGGAAAAAAGTATGTGCAGTATTAATAAGGAAACATTATTATGATTCCAGCCCTATGAATATAGAATGGCCTAGAGATGACAGAACAGTGAAAGAATGACAGAACTTGAGGGGATCAAAATTATTTTCTTGACCTTTTCAACTATCGTAGGCCAAGGATGTGGTGAAAAAAACATGATTTCATCACTGTAGTACGATAAATGTTTGCTTCTGAGAGTCTTCTCATCCTCATACTTACTATTCCAGCACACACAGATGGTTCAGTTTGAGGTAGACAGGAGGCTGCCATGAACAGAAATTCAGACTCTGCTATGATATAGCCTTTCAAACATTTTCACTCAAATAGCCAAAATGCAAGCCATGGTCATTTAAAAGATAGTTTAGTATCAAATGAAATTATGTAGATGTTAGGTTATGGTTGGTTATGGATTTTCTGCTTTACTTAACTCCTTTTCCTCCTGTTTACAGTGGTGTAACAAGTACTACTGGGTTTAATTACAAGGAAGGATGAATACTTAATCGACATGAAGAACTGACCTAGAGAAACTGCAGGAATGTGCAGCATACCCCTTTCTGTTTCCAACCACTGCAGAAACCTAGGCAGCTTCCAACTTCTCATTGCTCCTGTGATTGAGGGAGGAAACACCACAGATCAGCAGTCTCCAAAAGCTGTTTAAGACTCTGAATTCAACATTTCATGAGGCACCTGCTAGCTACACCAGGAGCTTACTTTGTTTTTGGACTGTGAAGCTGGTCTTGAAGGATCTTCTGCATCTCTCTTTTGATACATGCTCCTCCTGTGGAGAGGGATCATAAGCCTGAAGTCCACATTTCCAGCTCCGTGCTGGCTTGTGTGAACTGCAGCCTTAAAAATGTTCTCCCATAGCTAATTCCTAGCATAGTTTTATAATGGCAGATAGGCCAAGATATGAGGAACAAAGCATCAGAGCACACAGCCATTTCTGCACTCCAGATGCTGAGAGCACCGCAGTGCCTAACAGGGCTGCTCTGCACTGCTCAGTGGGTGCAGGGGCACTGCTGGGAGGTAGCAGAGCGGTTGTATGAGAAGTGGTGTTGGTCATCCTGAATGCAAATTGTGCAGTGGCAATGGACCAGCACTGAGATTCAGGGATCTCAGTTCACACTTACAAGGATTTTCCATTTAAAAGACAAAACCCAGAGTCCCACTGGGGATAGTCAGCTGAAATGTTTTCCTTCTATCTTTTTGCTGGCAAGTCAGCATGTGGCCAGGCTTGCTGTGGGACAAGTGGCAACTGCTTTCTCCTCCACCCCACCCACCCCACTGGATTGCTTCTCCATGATCACTCTTTTACGACAAGAGAACATCCTCTACCTTCATAGCCATTGCTCTTCTGGGAAGGGCAGCCACTCAGCTGTCATCAAAGTGTATTTTATTAATCCTCAAGGAGGCTGCTTGCATTAGCAATGATGACTAATGAGATTTGGATCCTTTACAGTCTTAAAAACTTCACCTTATGAATGAGAATTAAAATTAGATTCTTTGATGTTTCATCTCACTGATGACACGCTTTTTTTTTTTTGGTTGTTTATTTTGTGGGTTAAGTGAGACAGGTGCTTCTGTCACAGCATCAGTATTTGTTGATCCAAAGCATAAAGTCAGGTTTTGTATCAGCTCCACCTCCAACCTTTTCTTCATCTCCCCTGAAGGGAAGTGCTGAAGAAGGTGAACAAGCAAGTGTTAACAGAATAATTTAGTTTGAGAGATCAGTTCAACTAAATATAGAACAGAAATTTGCACAGATTTATTCCTAAGAGGGAAGCAATACAAAACAGTCATCAAGACTTTCTAATACTTCACTTAAACTTGGTAGCAAGATGATTGCCATTCTAGCATAAGGTTAGCAATAGCAGTAGTAGCAACGAGGACTGTAATACTTCTGAACTGCTTACTGGAGACATGTTTCTCTCTCCTGCAGGCATTACCTGCTTTTCTCTGTAATCTGAGTGGGTCAGTGCACCCCTGGACTCTCCTAGTAAGGTGTGGAATGGCATTCATTTGCATTAAAATACAGTGTCTGTAGCTCTGATAGTGAGAATTCCGATGGAGAAGAAACAGCAGTACATGCACAAAACATATAAGGGGTGATGGGAAAAAGATGAAGTGATGTCTCCTCGCCAATTCATTCTGAAATGAACAGCAAAAACTTTCTCTGCAGACTGGCTGTAGCACAATACATTATCTCTTTTTATAGCTGAAAATCTGCTGATCTATTTCTTTTTCACAATGAACACTCAGCAGAGGTGCCACCTACTCAGCAGGTTCAGAGGTCCAGATCAGATAAATCTACAAGCTCAGATGCTTATCAATAACTTGTCCAAATTTAGCAACACCATTTAGATTAAAAACAAACAAACAAACAAAAACAAAAAACAACTGCAGGAACTCTTATAAGAGCAAGTTCTTCACAAATTTCCTGCATTTGCTTGTTTCAGACAAGTCAGGATGGCCATGAAATAAAAAACAATCTAACAGTTCAATGAGAGGGACAGCTTTCAATACTATTGTGTAACATATATTTCTTGCAGAGCATTCTTCCTCAGCTGTAGGAAGCATCATGGATTACAGGCTCTCATCCTGCTGGGAGACTTCAACCCCACTGACATCAGCTGGAAAAGTATGATGGGAGCTGTAGGCATTCCAGGAGGCTCCTGGAGTGTATTGAAGATTACCTCCTGAGCCAGGTATTAGACAGCCTCTCCTGGGGGATGCAGTGCTGGACCTATTGCTCACCAACTGATTGGTGACATCAGGATTGGAGAATGCCACTGACATTAATAAGATGTAGTAAGTATTCCTTTCTCAAGGCTGAACAGACCCATGTCACTCAGTCTTTCCTCATACTGAAGATGATCCAGGCCCTTTATCATATTTGTGGCCCTTTGCTGGACTCTTTCCAGGATCTCTCTTTTTTTTTTTGTACCAGGAAACCCAGAACTGGAGACAGTACACAGTACACCAGGTGAGCCCTGACCAGGGCTGAGTAGAGGGGGAAGACCACCTCCCCCTGCTGGCCACACTCTTCTTAATGCACCCCGGGTCCCCATTGGCCTTTTTGGCCACCAGACCACTCTTCTGGCTCATGGCTAACCTGTTGTCCACCAGGACACCCAGGTCCCTCTCCATAGAGCTCTTCTCCAGGAGGTCATGAAGTTTCATGGCCCAATTGGAACTGCACTGGGCAAGCAGTGCAAAGAATAACAAGTGATTTTCTAGGTACATCAACCAGAAAAAAAGTACAGGAGGGTGTACCTCTCCTAGTGAGCAACACAAGTAAGCTAGTTGCAATGGATAAGGAGGAAGCAGAGTTATTGGGCACCTCAGTGCAGAAAGGTCATGGAGATGGCTGGAGCAGTTCCAAAGAAGGGTAATAAGGCCAATCAAGGACTTGGACAATATGCTCTACATGAAGTGACTCAAGGAACTAGGGCTGGTCAGTCTGTGGAAGAGGAGGTTGAGGGGAGCCCTTATTGCTCTCTTCAAATACCTGAAAGGTGATGGCAGTGAGAGTGGGATTGGTTTCTTCTCACTGGTGACAGTGACAAGACAAGGGGAAATGGCTTCAAGCTGTGCCAGAGAAGGTTCAGGTTGGATATAACTAAAAGCTTCTTTACATAAAGGGTTGTTAGGCATTGCAATAGGCTCCTCAGGAAGGTGGTTGAGTCACCATCCCTGGATGTATTTAAAAAACTGTCTGGATGTGGTGCTCAGGGACGTGATTTAGCAGAGGGTTGTTAGAGTTAGGGTAGTATGGTTTGGTGGAGGTTGGATTTGATGATCTTGAAGGTCTTTTCCAACCTGAGCAATTCTATGATTCTATTCTATGATTCAACAACAGTTTTGCCTGAGTCTACATTAGCTGCTGTTCTTCACACAATGCTTGAGTTGATGATTTGGAATTTGAGAACTGGGGAAGCAAGGGCCCTCCTACTGTAAGTGAAGATCAGGTTCATGACTGCACAAAGAGGGGAGATTTAGATTGGATATGAGGAAAAAGTCTTCTATAGTGAGAAAGGATGAGGCACAGGACAAGGTTGGCCAGAGGGGTGGTGGATGCCCTGTCCCTGGAGACACTCAAGGTCAGGCTGGATGGGGCTCTGAGCACCTGATGGAGCTGTAGATGTCCGTGTTCATTGCAGAGGATTTAGGCTAGAGGGTCTTTAAAGATTCCTTCCATCTCAAACATCTCATTGACTTGTATGATTGTCAGGCGCAGCCTTGGAGGGACTCTGAAAACAGTTTGCAGATGTTATTCCCAACAAGGTTAGTGAAATTGAGCTGTTCCCTTTAGAAACTGAATTTTCAGACAGACAGGGGAAAAAAAAAAAGTAAAAAAAAAAAAAAGCAGAAACATTTCCAAGAAGTTTCTAATGATCAGGTGTATGTTAGTTTTCCAGAAACCTGTATACTGGGATGCCTCGGTTAGGGAGTGCTGTACCAAAAGACAAGCCACAAATGGAGTGCCATGTGGTGCAAGCCCCCACCTCTGTGCACAGCCCTGTGTGGCTGCTCTGATCTTACTGAAAATAAACCAGGCCATCGTAGGCCTGGATGGATAATTTAAACAAGTACTATGCAAAGTCAGCTTTTGCATTTCAGCTGACTCATATCTATGCAGACACTGAGAGACTGTAGTGTTTTCTCTTTCACAGGCACCAGTGCTGTCAGCTATGCATGCAGCTTGGTGAACATGGGGAGGGGATCTCTGGCTCCAAGAACACAGCAGTGTACATTTGCTTCAGCCTCCTCGCAAGTGGAAGCCCAAGGTTCACTATTATTAGACATCTATTCAAGGCTGAGCATATTTTTCTTTCCCATGAGGGAAAGAAACATCTGCAAGCAGGGAATAGCCAGTACCGACAGAGTTCACTTGCTAAAAACGGAGACTTCATGTTAAGCATTCTCTGGGCAACAAGTGCAGTTGTGGCCAGAGCCATGCTCCATTGGCTTTTGCCCTGCATAATTGCTGGGGTGTATGATGTTGCAACACAAAAAGCTGAGATCAGGAGAGCACTGTGATAGAAGCTGTACCTGCCATTGTGCATATGCATCCTTGTCTCACACAGCTCACTAATTTCATAAGCAGAAGAACATTAATTTTTGACAAAAACATAACTGAGACACACAGAGATTAAAATATTTATACAAGATTGGGGCAGACATCAAGAAATGTGCCCATCTGTTGAGTCCAAATCAGCATTTCAGCTGCTCTTATCTCTGTTTCCATGAATGATCTGGTCCTGTCTCAAGGTTTTTTTCTCAAGGAGGAACACAACACAGGCAGCTGCGCCTCTGCAAGATTTCTACTGGCCAATCATACTAGGCTACAGAATTCAGAAGTACTGCTAACAATATACAGTTATTCAGACATATGAAATTGAGAGAAAACACAGCGGTAGATGCAGAGTGCCTCAGGAGGCAAAGTACATGCCATTTCTGAAACAGTGCTAGAATCTAATTGAGCTACCTGTTAGATCTGGATGAGTTCTCCCACTCTTCTCAGTGACCTTGGTGAGAGGTAGATAAGGCTTAAAGAGAAGCAAGAAGAGAAATATCTCGTATTCAAACTGTGCAAGAAAGAAAGTACTAGTATTTCTCAGCTTATCTCTCTTCCCTGGTGTGATTTCTCAGCTCTAATCTGTTACACAGACAAATAATGAAAGATCCTGTACTGCTTTAAAGCAAACCTGAGATTTCTATCTAAAAAGTCTGCTTATTCCTGTCCTTTGACTCTTGCTGACAAACCAGTCTCTGTTCACTCCAGCATCAGCTTATAGGTGGTTATGGGGACAGCTGTCTCACTGAACAGTTTATGCTACGCCGCTTCTTGCACCATCTTTAGAAGCAGAGATGGAAGACTGAAATTTCGAGGTCATTATTTTCCCAGTCCTGTCAGTTCTTGTGTTCCTCTGCAAATGATTTGTAGGCACATCAAATAAAATTCAGTGTACATAGTTCATCGCAAGTGTCCAGCTATACCAGACAGTGTGAGCTTAACTACTGCCACCCAAAAGCGTATGTGCATTTCAGCTACCTCACTCATGCACCATCTGATAAATGTGTACTAGCAATGACCAGTGCAGCAGGTGCCTGGAGCTGTACCTAATATAGCCTTGTTAACACTCAGCTCCAACATCAGCTGCCACCGTTAGTTAGTGAAAAGACAAGAAAGAGAACACCAAAAGTCATATGTGCTGAGGAGATAAAAGGAGACACTGAGCTTGGAGGCAGGGAGGAAATACATATATATGTGTACATACAGCTAAGGTAGGAAGAGAACAAGGAGATGGAGGACATGTCCTGCAGCTCCTAGTTAGGACAACAAGGATCTGCAATACTACCAGAGTTTTATGAGCACTGAGCCTGAGCAACCGCCTTTCATCACCCGTCTCTGCCTCTCAGTTGTATTCCTGTTTATCACATGTAGGACAACATCCTGCCATACTGTGCAAGATGCCTTTCAGTAAGCACAGAAATTAATTAGTTCTCACTCAGCTTGCCTTTGCATAGACGTTGCAGACATGCAGAAGAGGAAAGTGGATGTTTCCAAATTCTTGGGAAACTGTTTCTTCCTGAATGATTTATTTTCACAATGTTTCAGCAGGTCACAGAGAGATCCTCTGATAGGAAGGTCGTGGCTACCAGAGTGACGCCATCCTTTCCCTCAAGTGAAGGATGTATAGATGCTGTACGTGAGCAGCAGGATGTCTAGGAGGTGCTATTAAATATATATATATATATAAAAAAAAAAAAAAAAACAGGAAAGAGACTACACTCCAGTGTCATTTATGTGTCATTATTTCCAATCCATAGGTTACTGCAGTCAAACATTTGTCCTTGAAGGCTGCACATATGGCACTTGTGCAGAGGAGTGATGCACTTGTGTCTGAAGGACAAGCAGAATATAAAGCAAAAAATAGGTTTTGAACGACTTTAATTCAGTATGCTCCAGCTATTTTGCATTTCATTTTCAAGTGGCTTAAAAAGAACACAAAGAGCCTTTTTTTTTTTTTTTGCCACAGAAATGAGAAAATGATTAAGAGTATTTTGATTTTATTTTAAGCACTGTCACTCTCTCAGAATACACATTTGCACTAACAGTCTATTTGCATGATCACCTCATCTTAGAAAGCCATTGCTGTCAACAGGGCATTGTGCCAAGTGTGCTACTAACCCAGCATAGACTTCAAATAACAGGTCATAAAGCTAATTAAAAAATATTCTGAGCTAAACACTTGGAAAAGTAGGAACAGTTGGTGGTATCTGTCCTTCCCAGAAATACTTTCCTGTGTTTATATTTTTGGATACAAAGTTCCACCATGGTTTTGGGTCCAATTGCAGTCCTCACCACAGACCAAGCTGAGGTTCAAATGAGAGCAAGGAGCCTTCTATTTAAACCCTGGCTTAAAGTCTCTGAGAACAGAGGAAACTCATCTTCAGTGTGAATGGTCTTGTTCAAGAGTCATGGATCTTTATTACATAGCAACAATGACAAATGCAACAGTCAGTTTAACTGTGGTGATTGTTAAATGATGGCTGAAGCTGACAGCAGGGTGACTTCCAAGGAGCTGGCTCTTCCCAGGAGAAGAGCAATACGTGTCTCAGCCTATCTCCTCTAGCTTTATTTTTTATCTCTATTTTCCCAGTGTTGCAAGTATGTTTTGAATTCCTTGGCCTTTGCAGCAGCTTATAGATATCTCTGCAAGCTAGCTCAACCCTGCTCTCCTGATGGCTCTCTTGCAGAAGCCAAGAAAATTGGGCAGAGAAAGCCCAAGAGTAAACATGAGGGTGGAAGGACATATATTTCTTCAAGAAGTGCTGCTTTATGCATAGGTCAGTGTCACTTCCCAGAGGGTCATAGCACCAATACATCTCCAGGAGCTCAAATGTAGGTCTGCTATTACAATGCCCAATATCTATGCATTCATCTCATGCCCTGAGCAGTGGCTTCACATGAGAAACAGGAAGGTTACAGGTACACACCTGGACGTCCTTGCTGGAGGCTGAGGGCGGCCTTGTAGAAGGAGACGGCTCCTTGCAGGTCCTTCCCCCGGGGCACCCCTCAAATAATGTTGTTATGTACATGTTGTACAGTTTCAGTGCTCTCCAGAAAGCTGCTGCCACCACAGCACCATTGGTGGTCCCAAATACAGTGCAACCAGGGCTTGCCCACAAATATTTCATGCTCACAGCTGTACCGTCCTTTTTCTGATCAGCTTTAACACCTCAGTGCTGCTTTATTGATCTGTGTGACATTTTCAGCTCACCAACATTTTGTGGATGTCAAGCAGAGCATGAAGCATGGCGTAAAGAAGCTTGAAATGTTTTCCTTTATGCTTCGGTGATCAGTCCTGTACAAGTGACAATAATGTACAAATATTAACTTGACAGAATAAAGTGAGAAAAGATGGGCCTTGTGTCAAATGCTATATTGACTTCTGTTATGTTTCCCTCTAAGCACCCGTCCTGGAAGATGCTGAAGAGACTGCTTTCATCTAGTTACTGTGAAAACTGTGTATGTAGGGTAAATCTTCTTTCATTCCTGCTCTTTATGAATTCGTGAAACTTTAGATACTGAAGCATACATTCTCCTGGCTCTGAACTGGAGGAAACTGTAACTTCCCATCTTGCTCAAAGTTGTATTGTCTTCAACCAACAGAGTAGTATTTTGCAGATGCAGTTCCTTCTAGCAAACATACAAAAGTGGTTATTTCTAGAATACATTGCTACTCCTCTCAAAGATGATGATTGACTGTTTATATCCCTTTAATTAACATCTTTCATGTTGCAGTGAGGCTCACCACTCTCGTGGAAGCTTAGCGGGTGGAATGTGGAGCTTCTCCAAGAGCTCCACAGTACCCAGGACCTGCAGCCAACCTACAGGGCAAGATGTTCTTTCTGGATGCAGGGTATAAATTAGTTCATAGACTAAGTACAAAGGCAGAACCCATCACAGTTTTCTGCAGGGCACTTTTACTCATCAGGCTTCTGTAAGTTAAGACACTGAATTTCACAAGAAACCAGGAACAAAGGATTTCCTACAAAAAATAAAAAATAAAAAAAAAAAAACTCAATGAAATGACATTTATTCATTCATCTCCACACTGGCAGTGAGCAAACAGAGCTTCTCACATGAGGGAAATGTAAAGAACAATGAAGTACTCTTTTGAAAAAGGAGTGGCAAAATGCCACAAACTTTGCACTATTCTCAGCAGTGTTCTGCAGCCTTCGCCCATACTGTCAACAGGTTACCATCCCCCAGAATTAAAATCAATGTAACTAAGAAGTTCCAGAGCAATCGCTGGCACTTGTTGACTGATCTTGCTGCATATAGCATGGTAAATACTTGAATCTGGGGAAACCTTTCCTTACAAAATACTCCTGGGAAGGAGTGGCTTTGCACACTGTAATCAGATGAGAATAATTATTCCAAAATAATTACTATTTGCAGGCTAGGTATTTAAATCTCTAGTAAGATTTTGCTAGCTTGCTTATTATGCTCTTTGGAAGTCAACCCAAAGTGGAGTTTCACTTGGGCAGTTTGGTCTTTGGCAAATGTTCATGGCCAGTTGCAAAATATTATGCAACAAGCTGTCCTCCCTGCCACATTTTCTGTATGCAAAGTCATTTCCAACTTCATGGTATTTTTATGAGATTGGCTTGCTTTTTTGTTTTGTTTTGAACTTTTTTAAGTCCAGAGTCAAAAAGTGTATGAGAGGACAGAATATAAACATATTTTGTTTTGCAGAAAAAAATGCGTAGTATTACTCTGGATCTGAGGAGTACTTTCCACTTTTGGAAAAAGAGCAGAACTAAGCCAGCAGCTGAATTTTAAAAGATTAAAAAGAAATAATATACCACTGCACTGCTCTCCTTATGCTTCTTATGCTCAGCTGAAGGAAAAAAAGCCAACTGTGATGGTAGCCATTAAGAACCTGCCATCATTGTGCTGCATTAGCATTTCCAGATTGAAGCAACTGCCTTAGCAAATACTACCTTTCTTCCCTCTCCCTGGTGCAGAGGAGCAGAAAAAGCAGATGGGTATTAGTTTTTAACCACAGCAAATGTCAGGGAAAGGAGGGCATGAAGTAAGAATCAATCCCAGCAGGAGATCCATATAAAAAATAATAAGAAAGGGTCTCTAATGCCATAAGAACTGTCCAAGTAAATGCATTATTATTTCTGAAATGTATACATCAGAAAAGGTGAAAGGCTATGTATGAATAGGCAAAACCACGCAGAGGACACCCTATTCTCCTTCCAAAAATATTTTAATTTTTAATTAATTTTCTCTTAGCTTTTTATTCTTCTTCCTAATTGGTAAAGAAAAGACAGAATACAAGCAGTGGTTTTTCTTTTTAATGTATCATGACTCTACACATAGTCTCAAAAACAAATTCAAATTACACTTCTAAGAACTACAGAATGGCCTGTGTTGGAAGGGACCTTAAAGGTCACCCAGCCCCCAGCCCCAACCCTCTGCCAAGGGCAGGGCTGCTTCCCACCAGCTCAGGCTGCCCAGGGCCCCATCCAACCCGGTCTTGAATGCCTCCAGGGATGGGGGACCCACAGCATCTCTGGACTGCTGTGCCAGGACATCACCACCTTCTTAGTAATGAGTTTCCTCCTAACAACTAACCTAAATTTTCCCTGTTGCAGTGTAAAACCATTCCCCCTTGTCCTATCACTATCAGGCTGCTTGAAAAGTCATTATCCCTCCTGCTTAAAAGCTCCTCTCCATTATTAGAAGGCTGCAATGAGGTCTCCCTAGAGCTTTCTCTCCTCCAGGTTGAACGAGCCCATCTCCCTCAGTCTTTCTTAATAGGAGAGATTCCCCAGCCCTCTGATCATCTTCCTGGCCTCCTCTGAACCTGCTCCAACAGCCCCACATCCTTCTCATGCTGGGGATCTCAGGGCTGGATGCAGTACTTCAGGCAGGACCTCACAGGGACAGAGCAGAGGGGAACAATCCTCTCCCTCTCTCCCGTGCTGCCATGCCTCTGCTGATGTAGACCAAGATACTGTTGGCCTTCTGGGTTGCAAGCACACACTGCTGGCTCATGTCCAGCTTCTCATCCACCAGAATGCCCAAGTCCTTCTTTGCAGGGATGTTCTTAAGGAGTTCTTCTCCCACACATATCTGGGATTGCCCTGACACAAGTGCAACACCTTGCACTGTGCCTTGCTGGGCATCATTTGGTCTCTATGGGCCCACTTTTCAAGCCTCTCCAGGCCCTTATAGATGGAGTACTTCTTTCTATGGCATGGACTGCATCGCTCAGCTTTGGTGTCATCAACAAACTTGCAGTGAGTACATTCAATCACAGCGTCTGCGTCATTGATAAAGATGCTGAAGAGCACTGGTCCCAAGAAGGAACTCTGGGGAATACACCTCTTTGGACACTTTTTTCTAAAGTGTCTCATAAAAGAATACTTTTTCCAATAAAATAAAACATGAAACATTAAAATATATAAATACATTAAAAGTAAACTATTATGAAACCACAGAACTGTAGTTGTAAAAGACAGACAGCAGACAAACTGCAGCATGCCCTGCAATTCCTTGGGCATTATTGCTAAATGTGAAATGACAGCAGTTCTGGAACTGTCACAGCAGCATGCAGGTGCACACTGATGGATTTCTGCAAAAGGAGATAAGTAAAATAGAGTTAATCTTCCCCATGCCATTGTTACAACAGTTTCAAAGAATTTTAGGTTGCTGTCCACCAGAATTTCATAGAAGTCAAACAGTTGAAGACTTTTAAGTTAAGAAGTGTTTCTATGTAGCCCAGGGGCAGAGGAATGTTCTTTAGATGTTCTCCTAGACAAGCTGCGTAACTAAACAAAAAAATACCAGGCTGAAATTGGGAACCAAAAAAGGCAGGGACCCCCTCATACCTCTGTGAAGTCAGTACCACTGCTTCATAAGAAATAAATAGCAGAAATCGTGCCCATGTGTGTACATGTTGGCCAGCAGTTGGTGCTGCCTCCAGGACAAGAGCAGCTGTGACAGGTGCCATCCTCCTTGGATGTACCTCAGCATCAAGGTGAGCCTTGCAACCTAGACTTGAGAGTTTCTCCTTGTTCCACTGCTGGCAGATTTGCAACACCAAGCTGCAGGTTTGATTGTATTAAGACCAGTTCTATATAGTTCACTGGAAGTCTGCAGAATGTGCTTATGATACCCTGATTGTTAGGTCCTTGGAATACCTCTGAAGAAGAGCTGCTGCTGTACCAGCATAACAAGGCCTTGTTTTGGATGTGTTTCTCTGGGCGTCCTTGCAACAAAAGGACACCTAATCCTTGTTGGGCAAAGGAGCTTTTGCAGCAGGAAAGAAATTTCGGTTACAAAGGTTGCATACTTCACTTCTTGTAACCAGTGAATGATTGCTCCTGGAAAAGATGGGTAATTTTCTGAGCAGAATTTAGCCGCAGCTGTGTGTTTTCCTTTAGATCCTCATTCTTGCTTCAGCGGCATGAGGTAACAATGAAACCTCATTTGTAAATCTGCTGCAGGCATGTGTAACACTAATAGCTCACAGGCATTTTTTACAATGAAGGAGTTTCAGCTGCACAGACTTATGCCTTGTGCAGTTCTATGTCCAAAACAAGTACATTTGAAAAAATATATATATATTGGTGGAGGCATACTCAAAAAATAATGAAAAAAAAAAAAAACTTATGAAGGAGTACAATTGATAGAAGCAGCAGGAAGTTTAGAAAAATTTTAGAGTGAAGCACAACCTTGCAAAGCCCATGTCACTCATACCGAAGGCAAATCAGCATCACCAGCATCCACCACAGATGCCTGGTACTTTCCCAGCTGTGTTTTTCAGAACAGACAATACTCGTGCAGAGGTGGCAGCATGCATCTTGCCAGGAGGTCCGGAATGGAGTCCTCACAGTCCATCTTCAGTGAAAACTCTTAACAGCCTCAGCCTTTATTTTTTATCCAGATGGTCAGGAGGCTCAGCTGCATGGCAGTATCCATTCCCATGTATGATTAGTGATATTCTGGGCAGCAGATATAGTTATGCTTTTGTCAGGAAGGTATCTGCCATTAGAGGAGCATGCACGTGATAACTGCTTGTCATGGAGCAACTGCAATAGCAGAACCCCAGGGCAGGAAAGAAATCTCCATTGAAGACCTCTCAGGAGAAGTTCCCTTAGGGGCACTGAGGATGGAGCTGATACAGCCTTAGAGCTTCTAACTGTGTCCTGAGTCTGGACAGAATTAGTGGCCTATTAAAAGTATGCTTTTCATAGCCCTTTCATTGTACATCTAAAAAGACCAAGGTACAAAGCTGGGCAAGTAGCTGTGTGCCTCTCTCCCTGATTTCCTCACAGTTTTATTTCATTTCCACTGATGCCCCAGTTCCCTTCTGCACAGGGCCAGACCAAGAGCAGGCTGTAGGCACATGGTCAGGAAAAGTATTCTTATACTTCTCCAGCAAACATAGCACAGAAGCACTGCTCTCCTCTGCAGGGATGCTGAATACCCTCTAGTAACTGTTAGTATTTGTCTTTTAAAAGCTGCAGTTCTATTTCCTCAAATAAGAGAAACTTCTGCATAGCCTGCTTTTTAGTTATTTTCTTAGGAAAATCATTGTTACCAGCTTCTTTTCTGCCTGCAACTGTTTGTTATTGATAGCTTCAGTAGGCATCACAGCTTCCTGACATCCCTTACAAGCCTCACAATCCTTAAAACCTTCAGGTTCCTTTTCTGACTATTTTTGAACTGGCTCATTTACAGTTAAGGGAAGAACTCAGCGTGAGTTTTAATAAACATTTATCAGCATAGAATATTTTCCCATCTATTCTCACAGTATTGTTTCATGTACATGCCACCATCAGCAGCTCACCATGCAGTGGAAGATCTGATTCTCTTCTGTTTTGTGCTATCAATTGTTTGAACAGCAAGCATGAAGTTTGACACTTCTCTCAGGGCGTTGCTCCCTGTTTATCCCCATACCTGTGCTCCCATCTTTTCTGTGTTAGTGCAGCCGTGTGCACAGTCTTGCAATTACCTAACTGGGACTGAAAATTGATCTTTATACAGTAAACTGGGCTAATTATTTGACCTATTCCAACGTAAAGTCCACGAGCCACTGAAGCAGGAAAACTGAAACACTGGTATGAGACAGAAACAAGCAAAACTGGGAGGAAGGAACACAGCCTCTTTAAATCAACTTCACTATAGAAAGAAGTGTTCATCCAGGCTGTTCTGATGTATTAGTATTAGCCCTCCCTACAAAGAGGTAAAAATGGCAGCACAGTTTCTGTGCGTGCATTGTGCTGTGCAGGGTATCAGGAGAACAGGCCTCTGTGGACCACAAAGCAGAGCAGCCTGAAGACGTCTCTGCATTCAAAATTAATTTTGGGATGTGTCAGTGGTGATGAAGTAGAATAACTGCATTAAGCTGATTCTACAGGCCAATCTCAAACTGAAAAACTGCATCTTGCCTTGCGCACAGAAATGCATTGAGGCAATTTCTGGAAGAGCATTTTTACCCCCAAATCTAGAAATCTAAACCCGATGTTTTTCTGAACTGTCCTGCAAAATTATTTTTATGCCTGTGAAATAATGTAGGAGCCGCCATGGTTTCCAAACCCAGGACCACACTGCAGTATAAAAAAGCTGAGTGGTAGACTGCAGACAGCTGAATTGGAACTGCCTGCTAGCTGTCCAGGAATATTTGGAGGAAAGGCAAAACAAGAATGGATCTGGCCCCATAAAGCTGTACTATTCTTAGGTTCCATATCAGTTGACTAAAGATTGAATGAGGTACTAAAGAAGTTAACTGACTGCTGGGAGTTAAGGCTGACATGACAAACCATAAACTTTGGATGCAGCAATGGTTAGACTTGAAATTCATTACGGCTTTCAGTTTTGTCTGTGGGTAACTAGAGCTTTCATTTCAACTTCGTTTTATCAGATAGCTAAACAAACACTCTCTCCCTTTTGGCTATTTAAAATCTACACCTTAATTGCTGTTCAGCTGTATCTGCTACTTCTACTGAGAAGCAGTGCAAAGTCTTGATCATAAGTGCTGCTTACCCTGCATTCCATCTCGAAAGTAGAAAATACTTTCTAAATATCTTGACTGTGTGATGATTAAGAACAATTAGTCATCAAGAAGTCAGTGTTTAAACACAAACCTTACAGTGACTTAATCACAGATAACAAATCTGCTATTATAGAAAGACAGCATTTTTAGCATATTCTTTCCCTGTTAAAAATATAATCTCCTTGGCCTCTGCACTTTCAGTATCAAGTTGATGGGGATAGAGTTCATTGCAATTATTTCACGGATATCTTGGGAATAGATTGTTAAATGTCATAGATTCTTTGTTAAAGAAAGACTTTCTACAACCTTCAGAAGTGACTGCTCAAGATGTGGCCAATATTTAACAAAAATATGCAAATAGAAAAAAATGGCCCAAAAGCAAAATCTAAAGCAAGGCAGGAGAGAATTCTGATGGCAAGCAACAAGACTACTGTGGTCAGTTAATCTTTTTTTCATATAGGACCCACTTTCAGCAGAAAAATTACTTCCCTTCAGATAAGTGAATTAATGGGCTTTTGATTGCAGCCTGTCATTCAGAGGAGAAATGAGCAATGGGTTTATTTTATCTTGGCTAAACTCTACCTTCAGAGGTTTACTCACAGCCTGCTAATTAGCAAAGTCCATGGTCACAAACAGCCACTGTGACTTCACCCAGGGATTTAACTCTGACTGAGTCATGACTTTTGACGTTTCTTAGCACCAGCTTCAAACAGCATGGCATCTTACCAAGTCACTTTGCACCAACTCTCTGTACAAGTGAAACATCGTAATCACTCAGAAAGGCGGTAAATGGTCACAAAATGTCCAAGTAAAATCATACATTGAAGGATAATTTTAAATAAATAAACATAGTTCAGGCTAGTTGATGTGTAAGTAATTTCGTTGCTTCTCAAGCTTTCTACCTGAGAGCTGCTACATGGCAAATAGTCTCACAGTATACCCTTGCTGTCTTAGTTTCACAGCTCAGTTCTGCCTGTCAGGAAGCAAAACAATCTATAAAATCATCAGGGCCACAGATCTTGTTTACTCCTGCAAAGCATATTTATCTAATCACAATAGCACCTGAAGTTTCACTATATTGGTGTCCAAGATGCCTGGTCGAGCATTTAAATGTAATGGCTGAGGTGACAGCTGCACCACTGTCATAACTCCATCAACAATTCCAGCCCAAAAGTGAAGGTTAAGGCAATCTTGTCTCGTGTCTGAAACCCTGTCACAGCCTTCAGGTCATCCTGTCATTTCTCATTACTCTTTTTAATGATTTACCTTAACTGTCAAACGTTATCATTCAAACAGAACATATTAATCATGAACATGAGTCTTGTAACCTGTCAAAACAACAAAACCTGTGATAGTGCCAAAGGTTGTCAGCAATATTAGTTACGATCGTCACTTATTCAGATTTTGCTACCATCAGAAAACAAGTTTTTCAGGTTGGAGGCTGAAGTATCATTGTTATCTCTTGTTTTCTGTGTCACTGGAGCACAAAATAAATAAATAAACAAACAAACAAACAAACAAACAAATAAATAAATAGATAAATAAATAAATAAATAAAAAATAGAAATCTGGTCCATAATGCTGGTACAACTTTTTTGGGGGTGTTATGATATTCTTGACAGATTATGTCAGCTGAAACCAATGGAAATGTTCATGGCACAGTTGGTTGCTCCACTCTTTCATGAAACAAAGTAGACTTAGAAGTGTCATCCAAACTCTTACATGTGTTTTCCACCGAGGCACTGGGTTTCTTTTATATTAGACAAGGTATGTTTCACAGCCTCTACAAAATGTAGTTACCAAGGCCAAACACAGAAATTAACATTGAAGAAAAGAATATACAGTATCCTCTTACTGCTTTTATACAAGCGCATATGACTTAGACAGGGAATTGTAAACTCCTTACCCATTAACTGCAGCAGCCTCTTAGAGCAAGAAGAATGCAACATACACTACATGAAGAGCTTAGATCAAATTTATTTTCAATCTCCAAGGTCACTAGACAGGTCTCTTTTCTCTGTGTTTACAGACCTACTTGGCCCAAAAGGATACATGATATTTTTTACTCTTACCTTTATTCCAGATATATCACAGGTAAAGTCATTTGTTCTTTTGCTAGTAATGTCAATTAGCTCAGACAGCATTTTTGCCACCTAGACATTGACATGGATGAATTTAGAGAGTTTGCACTGTGCTCAGCCAGCTAGGTGATGGTTTCTGACATACAGTTACAGCTCTGCTTCATCCAACACTGAACTTGTTCGTACATTTTTCTGAAGAGGCATGTTTATCATTTTGTTGTGGGCAACTAAATCTGTAGCCCTGTTTCTGTTGCTGTAGTTTCCAAATTAATTCGTTTAATTCGGCATTAGCATGCTCCCCAAAATAACAGCATTCAATTTCACAGGATCTCTATCACCAAGTTTTATTATTTTACTCTTCATTTACTCATTCATTCATTCATTCATTCATTCATTTCTTTATTTATTGCAAACAAATCATTAGTGAAAGAAATTAATAACATTGCTTCCAAAATCAATCCTTGTGCAACCTTGCTAGTGACAAATCTGTAATCAGTAGTTCCTTCAGCACAAAGCATTGACATCTTAGCCAAATCTTTCCACTTAACAGAATTTCTAGTACTCCACGTGTTCACCATAGTATCATAGAGTAGTTTAAATTGTGCCTTAAAACCCTTAAACAATTTTTTTCCTAATATCCTTATATTTCCCTTATATCTCCCCTCTTTTAGTTTGAAACAATATCCCCTTGTCCTATCAAATAGACCCTACTACAGAGACTGTCCCCTTCTTCCTCACAGCTCTGCTGTAGATTCTGAAAGGCCACTCGCAGGTCTCCTGAAGCCTTCTCTTCTCCAGGCTGAACAGGCTGTCTTTGTAGGGAAGGAGTTCCATCCCTTGCATCATTTTTGTGGCCCTCTTCTAGATGTGCTCCAACACGTCCACATCTCTCCCATATTGAGGACTCCACATCTGTACTTCACATTAAGTCTCATCAGTGCAGAGCAGAGAGGCCGGATCACCTCCCTTGCCTCGCTGACCACATTTCTTTTGATGCAGCCCAGGATACAGTTGGCTTTATGGGCTGCAAGGATACATTGCTGGCTCATGTTTAGCTTGCCAGCCACCAATCTTTTTGGTAGGGCTGCTCTCAACCCTTTCTTCCCCAGCTTACACTGATAGTGGGGATGCCACAACCCAGGTGCAAAACCTGTCACTTGACTTTGTTGAATCTCATGGGGTTCACCTGGGCTCTCTGCTCCAGCTTGTCTGGGCAAAATCTTGCAACCAGTTCCTCATCCATTGAACAGTTCACCCATCAAATCCATATCTTTCCAATTCTGAGAGAAGGATGCTATGGGCACAGTGTTGGCCCCTACTGAGGTCCAGAGGGATGACATCAGTTGCTCTTCCCTTGTCCGTTGATGCAGTAAAACCATCTTAACATTTAATTTTTTTTATAAAGTATGATTTCCAACATATGATAGCCAGTATTTCATTTAGAGCAAAAAAGATCAAATACAGAACTTTCACAAGAGACATGAAGATTTGTATTGCTGAATGCTGTCAAATGAGTGGGACACAATCTATCAGAGCTAAAAGCTATGCTGCTTATATAATTTTCCATTTAATTCTGTGCCTGCTTCTCTCTTCTAATTTCATTCTAAGGTCAAGTGTAGTACTGGAACCATGTAACTGTGCCGTGTCCAATGGCTGGCAATGTGGCCCACCCCCTCCCCTGATTTACAGGCAGTGCCTCTTCCCTGTGGAGCGGCCCCAGGCACGCACCCATTGCTCAGCAACAGCTGAACTGTCCGCGTGCTATTAACGCTGTGTCGACTGAATGGGTAGGGGGAGAGCACTGCTGTGCAGTGCTGACTCAAGTGATGGCAAATAATTGCATGCATTTTGATACATCGCCTAAACACAGGGCACTAAACAATGAAGACTATGAAGCCATGCTTTCTGTTTTGATAAAGGAGTTTGAAAATAGAGTCACAGAATCCTTAGAGTTGAAAGGGAACTTTGAGGGTCATTTAGTCTATCTCCCTTGCAGAGAACAGGGACACCTGCAGATAAGTCAGATCACTCAGAGTCCTGCCAGGGCTGGCCTTGAACGTCTCCAGGGACAGAACTTTCTCCACATCTCTCTGCAACCTGTTCCACAGACTAATCACCCTCTCTGTAAAACACACATAGGAGAAATGTTCCATCCCTTAGATAATGTTTGTGGCTGTACTGTGGACACGGTCTCTCCTGTAGTAAGGACTCCATGTCTGGACGCAGTACTCCAGATAAGGACTCACCAGCACAGAGCAGAGGGGCAGGATCACCTCCCTCACCCTGCTGGCCATGCTTTCTTTGATGCACCCCAAGATGTGGTTGGCTTTCTGGGCTGTGAAGGCACATAGCTAGCTCATGTCCAGCTTGCTATCCCCCAGTACTCCCAAGTACTTTTCAGTAGGGTTGTACTTAATCCTTTCATCCCCCAGCTTGTACTGATAGTGGGGGTTGCCTTGACCCAAGTGCAAGACCTCACACTTGGTTTTTTTGAACCACATGATGCTCTCCAGATAAAATATATCCTTTGCTTCAGAATCCTACTTTATTAATACCATCATTTTTTGGCAAAACACATATTTTGAAAAATTATTGTCAAGGACAAGGTACAGGAAGAGTAAAAATTCATCAGAAATCTCTAATGAACACTTTGAGACTTCACGAAGTACTGCAGCCACTGCCATAGAAGCAAACTGGTGTGCTACTTCTACAAAAACATGGTCAAATACCCCACTAGTTTACGTTTTTGTTCCTCTCTCTCTCTCTCTTTTTAATGCTATAAGAAGAATATTAAAAATAAAAATGCTTTGTTACTTATATATTTACAACATTGTATATTCAGCGAGGGCTGCTTTGAAAGTAATGCCTATTGTTTTATGATGTTGTCCCACAACATCAGAGGTAGATGTTGGTGATATGGCAGCAGAGGTTGGACTTTCCCACCAATAACCCATTATACGTGGTTGCTGTGTGACAGATGGCAGCAGAAGGGCAGTATGAAGAATGGTGTGTGACAAGGAAGTGCAGATGAAGTAAAGCTGTGCATCTGGATTCCTCCATTCAGAAAAAAAAAAAGTTGCACTCATTGTCATTCAGTGTTGTTTGCTGAATGTTTCTGGAGGTCGAACAGTGAATGTGAGCACACTGAAGGGGTGGGTGGTGTGTTTCAGCAGTGGTAACAGAGGGTCACCTCCACTGGTGCAGATTGTTATGAGTATGGCATAGAGGATATTGTCACTTGCTGGCAAAAATGCACAGTGGTGACTACGTAGAAAAAAATGTTTTGTAGCTGAAAATATGCTCTATGAAACAGTGTCATTGTCCTCTTCTTATCTGTTGTATTTTCCATGGAAACAAATTGGTAAGTATTAGATTTTGGAGCACTCTATGCATATGTGGCCCAAGACAATTTCACTTCACTTAAATACTGCCCAGGCAAGCCAAAAAGTTGGACACCCATGATATAACTGTAGCTGTTCAGAGAACCAGTCAAAAGCACTGTTTTTGCAGTCACAAAGCATTGCTTCCAATTTGATATGTCTTATCAGTGTGGCATACCAGTCCTGCAGCTTTGTGTACTAAGTCTTCCAGTATCCTGGAGCGCAGATGGCCTGACTTGAGGCTTGAGTATGTTATAATTCATGATTTTAATTTCCAGCTTTGATACTGAGATCTTCACATGCACTTTCTGGACACACATGAGGTCATGAGCCTGCTCATCCTCCAGTTATTTTTATATGTACTCAGACAAAATAGACAAGGCTTGAGTTTCCAGCTTAAGAACTCAGGCAAAGGAGCCAAATTCAGAAATATTAAAATATCTTCTTAGAAAAACAAAATACAATTGTGTTTGTTAGCTGTTTCCTTTCCTTTCTTTTTCTTATCAACTCCACATTTACTGGATCCACATACGCAGCAGGAACTGAGCAGATTGGATGATATCTGACCCTGTGGAAGTCAAAATGTACTTTCTTACTGATATGAGCAGATATCACTAGAGACATCATCCCCACATGGTCATATTTTTGAGGTTTTCCACAGTACTGGTTCCTTCATCTTTTTTTTCTAAATCTCACCTCCTTTTCTGCATCAAACATTGTTACACAGTTTACTTTCCAGGAAGGCTTTGCATATTTCAAAGCATAGTTGAATATTCTGAGTCTAGAAATAGGTCCAGACGTAAGTTTCATGTCTGACTATTCCCAAACTTAAGAATTATTTCAGGTCAAAAAGCATTTACCCAGGCTGTTTAAATTAGCACGGAGACCTGGGCATTACTCCTAGAAATTGTTTTTTCAAATGTAGCGATCATCATCAGATGATCATGGAATCATAAAATAACTTAGGTTAGAAAAGCCCACCCAGTTCCAACCCTCTGTCATGTGTCCAGATACCACCCACTAGCTCAGGCTGCCCAGGGCCCCATCCAACCCGGTCTTGAATGCCTCCAGGGATGGGGCACCCACAGCATCTCTGGACTGCTGTGCCAGGACATCACCACCTTCTTAGTAATGAATTTCCTCCTAACAACTAACCTAAATCTCCTCTGTTGCAGTGTAAAACCATTCCTCCCTGTCCTATCACTATCAGGCTGCTTGAAAAGTCATTATCCCTCCTGCTTAAAAGCTCCTCTCCATTACTAGAAGGCTGCAATGAGGTCTCCCTAGAGCTTTCTCTCCTCCAGGTTGAACAAGCCCATCTCCCTCAGTCTTTCTTAATAGGAGAGATTCCCCAGCCCTCTGATCATCTTCCTGGCCTCCTCTGAACCTGCTCCAACAGCCCCACATCCTTCTCGTGCTGGGGATCTCAGGCTTGTACACAGTTCTACAGCTGGGACATAATGAGGGCATAGCAGAGGGGCCAGTCCCCTGCCTCACCCTGCTGGCCATCCCTCTGTTGATGCACTCCTGTTTACAGTTGGCCCTCCAGGCTCCAAGAACAAACTGCTGGCTTATGTCCAGTCTTTCACCCATCAGAACCCCTAGATCTGTCTTTGCAGGGCTGCTCTCAAGATGTTATTTTCCCAGAATGTAAAGACATGTGGAATTGCTCTGATGTGAGTGCAACACTGCACTTTTCCTTGTTGAACATCATTCAGCACATGTGGTCTCACTTTTTAAGAATGTCTAAGCCCCTTTTGATGGCATTCCTCCCTTCTATTGTGTCAACTGCACTGTTCAGGTTGATATCACCTGCAAACTTGCTGAGGGTACATTTGATCCCACTGTCTAAACCATTGATAAAGATGTTAAGAGCACCAGACCCAAGATTAATGCCTCGTGGACACCTGTCATCACTGACTTCCACCTAAATATAGAGCTGTTGAAAACAACACTCTATCTGTGACCATCCAACCAATTATTTTCCACCAATCGAGCATTCAAATCCATGTTTCTCAGAGGTAAAAATGTGGTGTGGGACCATGTTGAAGGCCTTGCAGAACAATGATGTTAGACAACATCACTTGCACTTTTTTTGTCCACTAACTCCATCACTCCATCACAGAGGGCCACCAGACTGGTCAGGCATGATTTGCCCTTGGTGTGATGGCCATCTTCGATCACCTTGCATGTACCTTAACATAAGCAGGAGGATATGCTCCATGATTTCCGCAGGCACAGACCTAAGGCTCAATGTTTTGTACTTCCCCACCTATTCCTTTCTACCTTTCTTACAAATGGGAATGGTGTTTTCCTTTTTCCAGTCACTGGGGACTATGGAGAGTGGCTTGACAACACCAGCTAGTTTCTTCAGGACCCTGGGATCCACATCACCTGGCTTTACAGACTTGTATACGTTCAGCCTTGTGAGGCGGTCTTCAACTTGCACTGCTCTTACAGTAGGAGGGATTTTGCAACCCTGACCCCCACCTGAGGGTTCAGGAACACAAGAAGAATGGGAAGACTGACTGTCAGTGAAGATGGTGATGAATAACTTGTTGAGTACTTCAGCCTTCTCCATGCCTGTTGAAGGCGTTTCCCCTTCTCATTTACCAGAGGGGTACATTCTCCTTTGGTCTTTTCTAACCAACATGCCTGTAGAGTCCCTACTTGTTACTTTTCACATCCATTGCCAAGTTCAGTTCCACCTGGGCCTTGGCTTTCCCAATCCCATCCCACCTTTGCTTTTCCAGATAGCATCACTGTATTCTTCCCAGGCCACCCATCGCTGCCTTCACTGCCTTCAATTTTTCTTTTTTTCCTTCATTTTGACCAGTAGGTCCTTGCTCACCCATGTCAGTTTTTTGACTCTTCTGCTTGATTTCTTACCCTGGGGAATGGATAATTCTTGTGCTCTCAGAATAAAGATGATTATATTCATTATAAAAGATATAGCATAAAAGAATACTGTTACCTAACTCAGTGTTCCACCAATATTCAGAAAAACTAAACAAAATTGGCCAGTAAAACAGACATTGTTGCAGTTCAAATCCTGAGCATAGAACATGGTCTTACTGCTGATTTTTTCAGCAGCGTGTATGATTTGAGGCGGAAAATAAAAGTTTGAAAATGAGATGCTTTTCAGTGAAAAAAGTTCCTTTGCACTGAAAAACAAAATATTTCAGTTTAAAACCAAATGAGTTGATTTTGAAACGGTGCCATCATGAGTCACTCTAACTCCACTCTCATGTCTCTTGATCCTGTTCTCTCCGGACAGAGTCCCCATTGCCTCTACCTCACCCATAGCATACCGTGATCTTACAGCAAGAAATTTGGAAGCCCGTGGTCTGGTGTATCAGGTCAGCTGGCTTCTCTGAAAAATGGAGATGATGAATGTATATGCCAAATCAAAATATTTTGAGTGCTATGTATTCAGTGCTTTTTTCCAAACTCTGTTGAAAAATCAATATTTCCCCTGGATAAAATAATTTTGATGGAAAACTATCAACAAGACCTCCTCTAAGGATAAAATTTCTCTTACGACGTCTATTTCTAGTTCCAACTAAATAACTAAATCCTCAGCTCAAAACGGCAGTTTGCATCACAGAAAAATAATCCTGACAAGCATTACATTCGCCCTGGGAGATTCTGAGAAAGAGTCCTTCCAAACAAGGAAACGCAAACCTACTGAAGGACAGTAAGCCCCTAGCAAATAGAATAATCCTAACCCTAACTTTGTGGGTACTATGCAAACAAATTTCAAGGAAGAAACTTGTCTCCTAAGCAGGAAGAACTCTAATGAAGAATTCCCTCCATGTACTAGAAAATGGAGACTCCTGAGTAGTTCAGCTTTTATTGTGATTGTTCTACTCTAGTACCTGTTCAATCTGCCTGAGGATCCTTTCCTATCCTTATAGGCAGAAATGCTATTTGAAGATAGATTTATTTTTTTATCCAAGCTTTTCTTGTATCTCTAGTATCAGGCCAGAATCATCTGAAGCCAGAAGGTCCCCAGGAAACCACACTCTCAATAACCTGTATTATCCTTCTATTACCTTCATTCTGAGAGGTGTCAGCTTCAGGGTTTTATCAGTGCTGCACTTCATAGTAACGCAGTTTAGGCTATAAAAGTGCAGAGAGAGATGCAAAATGATTTCCCAGTTCTCTGTTAAGTCAGCTAGGCTTGAGATGAAACAGCCAAAAAATATAATGGAGGGGTATGAAGGAGCTTGAAGTATTTCAAAAAGCTGGGAAAGAAAACAAAAAACAAACAAACAAATAAACAAACTAACAAACAAAAAACATAAAACCTGCACAAAATAAAAGCAAACATCGAAACTACTATCAGAGCATCCTAGTTCACATGCCTTTGTGTTTATTAGACCATAACAACACACAAGATACTAGATTAATTAATTTAAATGTGCATTCAAGCTGTAATTGGGGTGCTTCTTCCAGAAAACAGCCTCAGCTGAGTGCTTAATAAAGAACTGTGCTTGAATGAAATCAGCTGGGTCACATTAAGGACCAACAAGTATTGTAAATGAATCATTCAATTTTTCCAGCTTGCGCAGGGCATAGCATTTGGCTGTAGCACAAGTACTGAGCAGCAACAAAAGGCATAACCTGGCTGCCAGTGACAACGTGTCTCTGCCAGACACTTTTTCCACATAGTGTGCGTAATCAAGGCACATGAACATGCACAAATGGACAGATATGGGGTTCTGTTACCAGGAAGTCCTGCCAATTCCTGCTGAAATCCTGACACTTAGTTCATAAACCTGTTTGACTACCTGATTATCTCCAAGACTCAGTACAGCCCACGTGCACAGGAGAAGCAAGGCATTTTGAACCTACAGCTCTCTGAAACCTCCTGTGTGTGCTGGAGCCAGTACAGTCCCCTGATTTATGGCAAAACTTTAAAGTTACCTGGATTTCTGATGCAGTGAGAACAGGCGAGCACCTGCCTAATATTTGACTGAGAAGTTTGAATAAGGCAGTGGATACCTCATACATTACAAAAAAAAGAAAGTGCATTGAAACCCACCATACGTAAGAAAACCTTAGAAAGAAAAAGCAGAGTGACAGGCAAAGTTTACACACACACACACAACACCTTTGAGGCACTGAGACCAGTGTTTTAATCCTTTTGCTCACAACCAGCCTTAGGAGGATAAAATCTTAAGCATAATTCCCATGGCAGCACACTGCTTGGGAAACAGGCTTTCAGCAGGCTGTTGTTTCACTTATTTAGATACCAACATCAGGGCTGCTCTCTGTCCCAGGATATCCTGAACTATGCTTGAAGACCCTGCATTTCTCTCTTCAGGATTTTACCTTCCCCATGGAAGTTGTGGTGTAACTGAAACCCTTTTTCAGCTGACAGAGGCACTCTTTTCCATAGAAGACTACACTAGGGTATGTAGACAGGTTTAAATCCCTATCTTGGCAGCCAGAAATATATGCTTCATTTCTGCTTTCAAGCTGCTCTTCATCATGGCTGACAACACATTATTCAGCTGTAACCTCACACTACGACCACCAGGCTCTGGAGCTGCAGATATTGTTTCAAGTGGCTTTCCTTTTCCAGTGTCCTCATATAAAATAAATAAGGAAACCTTTCAAAAAAAGTCAGCATGAGTGTGTTACAGGTGGCTTTGGCTCAGATGGAAAAAACATGCAGAAGATTGATGAATAATTTAAACTCATTAACAATTTAATTTTTAGTGCCTCCTGGTTTCTGGCATTCCATTTTTTCCCTCAGTCCCACTCCTCCATGCCGTGAGCTTCTCTGCATCCATGTGACAGCGGGTGGGCTCCCTGGCCACCCTCCTCACATCTTCCCTGCATTGCCAAGTCTCTGCTCCTGCTCGAGGGTCAGTTATCTGCAGCTAAAGCCATTAAAATTACTGCCTGTCCATGTCAGAAAAGACAGACAGAAAAGTACTTGTGATTCCTGCTATAAAGCAGAAAGAAAAATAACATGCCTCTGTTTGGCTTATCATCTGAACACACAGAGTTGTGAAGGTCGAAATGCCACCATATGACCTGCACAATCTGTATAACCTTGCTCATGAGAATCAGCCATGGGGTAATGAAAGTACATCTAGATGAATTAACACGAACCAAAAGACAACCTTTCAGTTATCCAAGTGAGAAGGCACTAAGTACTACACACAGCACTATTTTCTCGTTTATTCCCAGCACAGATGCTGCTCCCCAGCCTTCCATCACTGCCATGTGCTGGTGGTCCATGAGCACTGGTGGGACATCCTGCCTACACCAGCATCACCCTGCAGCTGCAGTGCCCTACACCACAGAGAGTTAAGCAGACTGATGGGCACGGAACATCGTTAATCTTTGATCCTTTCTACTGCAAATTCTCAAGCTGGTATTTAGCAGTGATCAAATGGCATCTAGCTGTTATATTTTTTCAGCTGGCAAGCCAGCACAGTGAGCTAACACCAGCTCGACAGCTCAAGACAAGTCCCACGTTCCACTTCACACAATCAGCAGGAAGTCTGATGTTTGCCTTTAAGCTCTGTTGTTTTGCTGGGTGATGGAATACAGCCTAACAGTGCAATTTGCTTGAAAAATCAGAATTCACTTTGAATTGCTTATGTGCTGCTTGGAAACCGGACATAAATTCCTTGAGTAACTTTTGCCAGTTTCAACCATACAGTGAAAAAATAAAAGTGGTTGTATATGGATATAAGAAAGTTGGTTCATTTGCGCAAAGCGAACCACAGCAGTGCCTTTTCTCTCTCTCCCACCCGGATTGCTGGGTTCTCCTCAAATGTACATCATTACCGCCAATTACTGCTCCTATTCTGTTGCTTTTTTCCACTCTCAGAAACAAGACTACAGAACGATGAGCCAGGACACTGTGCTTCCAGCACAAAACAGAAGACTTTTAGCTACTGAAGGCCTTCAAAATAAATGCCAGCAAGAGGATTTGGGTTTTTTCCCTGCTGCACCTGGGACAGAGAGGCAGTGGCAGCACTGGGCACAGCTCTTACTGAATCTGTTCTTCTCTGCCCCACTTTGCTTGTTCAGCCCAGTTTGGGGAAGTAGGACTGCAGTGGCCATGGCCACATGCATCTTCCACCATCAAAGCATATTTTCAGAGCTATCCTTTCCTGCTTCCCTGTGCTTGGAAATTCAGCCCAGAAAATTAGTACAAATTAGCACTTAGGTGAGTAAAGATCCCACAAGAACTAAAACCAGTGCAAAAATTCTCTCAGTAAGGCTGTCACCAGTTTTCTTGCTGAAAGGCACAAGAATACAAATAATTTTGGTTAAGTTTTGACTTAGAATTAATTTCTTCCCATGTGCTGTTGTCATTCAACAGCCTGCACTAGAGCTGCACACTGTGAAATAAACAGAATGAGGATTTCCAAAGTGTTTAACAGCAGCCATGCATTCTGTGACCCAAACCCTCATTAGCAGCTGGAATAAACTGCATTGTATTTCAAGAAGATGATGGGAAAAATGGCTTAAAGCAACACGAGCCTTCTAACAGCTCTTCAAATTCTTAATAGAGCAAGCAGGCTGTCCAAACTAATATCTTACGCTCCTTCCAAATGAACCATAAATCACGCTTATCAGGAAGGATCAAACAAGCTACAATGGAAATGTTTGCTAACGCTGTAAAGTTACCTTAAAGGAATAACTAGCCCATAAGTCTGCTCCTCTTTTTTTTTCTTTTCTCCAGGCTTTTTTTTCCCTTTTTCATTAGGAGGCTGGAATTCCATCTTTAGCTCTGTGTCTCTAATTAGTGCAGCATGAATGAGGTATGTGGTATGTGAGATTGCTGCCGTTTGGAAACTACTGAAATCTCTAGGCAAAACAATGTGAGTAAATCTTAATTCTCGGTTTTCTGGCTGTTGTTGATCTAGATTGATCCACTGACATTATTTTAGCAAGCTTCTCATGTACATTTTCTTTCCTTCTTTTCTTCAGTTTAAACATTTAACACTCATTCTAAGCCAGCACTACTGATCAGTAAGTTCCAATGTGCTCCATGCAGACCTGAGAAAGTTATTCTATGCCTAAATTTACTAAGCCCCCAAATATTTCCGTTAAACTTTTACTGTTTTTCCATGCTATCTACCCTTCTGAATGCTAAATCTATTTCTGATTTTCTTGTTTGCTCTGTGGGTACAGTTGCAGACCCCATTCCCCCAGGCCGTTACCCCACACATGCACAGCTCGTGTGATTAGTGATGTGATGCTTCAAAGGGAAGCAGCCCACATGCACAGTCTGCAGGCAGACTTGCGTATGAGCAAAGGGTATGGAGGCATAAAGGTGATCAGCACGTCTAAGCAAAGGCAGGGTGCTGGGAATCTGTGGGAGCCCTTCTCTCCTATGACTCTGGCCAAGATCCCTCAGAGCAATGGACAGAAACCACAGCAGGCTTGCTGCTGTAGGTATGGAAGAGCTTCCAGCATTATAATAAAAAGTAATAATGCAGTTTGAGTGTAATATTATCCTCTGTTAGACAGTCAGCTTCCTTATAAATGTACTGCTATACACTTACACTGATGAGGTTTTTTACATATTTTTATTTAAAAAATAACGATTTTTCTAAATCAAACAGTCCCTTTGTTCACTTATAATTAGGAGCAGTTTATTGCAGGTGAGATCATGAAGTCCTGTCTTCATGCATGACCAAAATGGGCCCTCTGGAACGCTGGTCTCATATACACAGCCCAGAAGGAAGAAGATGTGTGCATATAGTGGTACCACAGGATCAATTCCCACAGCACCAGCTTCTGCATGAGAAACCAGCTTGAGTTGGCAGGGCCTAGGCAAGCTGGCTGGGCACCAGCCCACTGCTGAGCAAAGGGGGCTTCACCCTCTGCTACATTTCAGCCTCATTAAGGAATTTTCCTAATTTCTAACCAGAGCTCACTTCATGGGAGAAGTGGCAATACAGTTGCAAAATATTTTGTTATCCTTCCTCTTCAAAGAATAAAAATAATTAAATTAATTAATTATAACTTGCATTAGAGTGCAAAAACTGTTGGGCGATGGTCCATTACCTGTTGGAAGAGAGATAGTTCAATAATCCCACAGCCCAGAGCTGCTGATACAACAACCTTCAACAATCCTCAGTGACAGGCCATAAAAATTCTCCCAGAACTCAAGCCATGCTGTAATAATATGTCACAGTACGGGACAGAACGCTGGACCAGCTGCTGGGAAAAGCCACTGGCTTTGTCTGTCAGCTCTGCCACAGATATCTGGGCAAGTTTCCTTTGGAAGGCCTTCGTTTCTCAGTGCCCTTGATGGCAATGCAAATTGAAGCACTGTTATCTTTTGATCTGGCGATCAAACAGGTTGAAACAACAGCAGTAAATTGTGTGGATTTCTCCCATAGGAGGGATTTAAGCTTTGAAGTCTAATTATGACCACTTAATTGGCAACGATGTTAACTGTTTCACAGCTCAACTTGATTTCATGATGAGCATGCATTTGTTTATGTAAGACACATATGAGTAAACTGTGCTGCTCTTACTGCCTGAAAAGTACAAACACATGGTAGCAGTTTTCAATCTAGGTTATGAGGAACACATAGACAGGCAACAGAAAAGGTTGTACACTGAGGCATTAACTTCTCATCCTGGGAAAGAGATTCCAGAATTCAGGATCTGAATAAAAGAATGGCTTGGGTTGGAAGGCTCTTAAAGCCCACCCAGTTGTGCCATGGGTAGGGCTACCACCCATCAGATGAGGCTGCCCAGAGCCCCATACAGCCTGGCCTTGAACATCTCCACACAGCTTCTCTGGGTTGCTCGTTCCTGTGCCTCTTTACCTTCATACTGAATAATTGCCTTCTAACATTTAATCTAAATCTACTGTTCTAGTTTAAAGCTATTGTTGTTGTCTTAACACTACGCTCCCTGAAGAAGAGTTCCTCTTCAGCTTTCCTGTAGGCACTCTTTAGATACTGGAAGGCTGCAATGAGGCCTCCCTGGCATCTTCTCCTCTTCAGACTGAGCTCCCTGAGCCCTTCTCTGTGGGAGAGGTGCCTCCTCTGGACCTACTCTAAGAGATCCACATCTCTTCCTTAAAGATTCAATAAATGTGTTGGATGTCATAGGATGCTGTTTGTTTACACATGGGTCTATGTGGCAGAACAGATTTCTGTTTTCCTGTTGAAGCAGGACTCTAATGACATTCCCTACAATGTGGATATATTCAGAAGTGTCTAATTTGTCATTTAATTGCACTGTTCACTCACGTACCTGGTAACTAATGTCTTATTTCACAGAATCTCAGAGTCATAGGGGTTGGAAGCGACCTCTGCAGAACATCTAGTCCAATCCTTCTGCTGAAGAAGTTTCCTAGAGTGTGGCTCAAGGGAGAGCATCCTGGTGGATTTGAAATTTTTCCAGGTAAGGAGGTAGTCAAAGAAGCTTTTATTCACATTTCTGTGGAATGTTCTAAGTTCCAGTTTGTGCACACTACCCCTTGTTCTGCTGCTGAGCACTGCTGAAAAGAGCCTGGCCCCATCCATCTGACACCTGCCCATTCGATATTTATAGACATTGGTAAGATCTCTCAGTTTTCTCTTCCCCAGTCTGAACAGCCTCATGACTTTCAGCTTTTCCTCATATAGGAGATTCTCCAGCTCCTTAAGCATTTTTATGGCCCTCCACTGGGCCATAAACTCTGGTCCAGCCACTCTCTAGAAGTTCCCTGTATTTCTTGAACTGGGAGGCCCAGAATTGAATATAGAATTCCAGATGAGGTCTCACCAGGGCAGAGTCGAAGGGAGGAGAACCTCTCCTGACGTGCTGGCCACGCTGTTTTTAATGCACCTCAGGATACCATTAACCTTCTTGGTCACCAGGACACACTGCTGGCTCATGGCCAACATGCTGCTCACAAAGACACTGAGATCTTTCTTGGCGAAGCTCCTCTCTATCAGGTCAGTTCATGATCTGTACAGATGCATGCAGTTAGGACCCTGCACATGCCTTTGTTGAACGTCATCAAGTTCCTCTCCATCCCTCTTTCCAGCCTGATCTGATCTTACTGAATGGCAGCACAGCCTTCGGTGTGTCAGCCACTTCTCCCAACTTTGTATCATCAGAAAACTTGCTGAGTGTGGACTCTGTCCCATCATTCAGGTCACTGATGAAGATGTTGAACAAGACTGAGTCCAGCACTGGCCCCTGGGAAGCATCAGTAGCTACAGGCCTCCAAGCAGACTCTGTGACACTGATTTCAACCCTCTCAGCTCTGCCAGTAAGTCAGATCTCAAACTATTGGTTTCATTTGAATTTATGTAAAACATTAATAAATAAATGCCTTAACCTTCAGTCTACTAACTGGAACATAATTAACTGGTCTATAATTAGCTGTCAAAACAACCTGCAATCTAGAGGCCAAAACTCGATGAATTATTTTGTTTAATATGCAGATGTTTTCACGCTTAAATAAAAGCTCAGCCTACAAATAATCATGTTGAAATTTAGTTATAATACAGCTGCTGTAAGCTCATCTGAGGAGTGCTCACAGAAGGCTGTGGAAGCTATCTAATTATAAAGGTAAGACTACAGTTTGGGTTGTCCTCCTTATCTTTGTTGGTTTTCACAGATCAACACTTTTTAAAACAGCACAAGAGCTTGTAACCTACAGTCAACAGGATCTAACATGGATGCTAATCAGTTTTCTGTTACTATGGGCAGTCATTTAATCCCCTCATGCATTCGTGTCTTGCTCATCTGCTTCTGCTGATTTCCAAGGAACAACTGTTTCCTCTCCAGCTATGGTTATACACCAGACCTCAAAGAGAGGACTTCACAGTTGAAAGGTTAATTATCATACTTATTATTTCACAGAATCATACAATCTTGGGGGTTCAAGGGACCTCTGGTGATCATTGTGTCCAATCCTCTGGTAAAGCAGGTTCCATACATTAGGTTGCACTTGAAAGTGTCCAGGCATGGACTTATTTCAAATATCTTCAGAGAAGGAGACTTCACAGCCTCTCCAAGGTTCTGTTCCAGTGCTCTGTCACCTCAAAGTAAAGAAGTGTTTCCTCCTGTTCAGATGGAAATTCTTGTGTTCCAGCTTCCTGTATTTTCTGCATTTGCAATTGACTGACACTTTTTTAATTAAGTCTATATTTATTATTATCATGAGATCGCAGTATACTGAATGCTCCCTACTTCTAATAGAAGAAAGACTCCATAATTCCAAAAAGGATTTAGTCATTAAAATACTAATAAGTAGCTGGCAATTTCAAGAGTCTGATGTTCTACAGAAAGACCACTGTCCTCATTAAAAACATTGCCAAGATTTGCTGAATCACTTTACTCTTTACTTCAGCCCTGTATTAAATGAATTTTTCTGCAAATCATCCTATAAAGCCCTAGACAAAAAAGAAATTTCCTACACTTTCAAAATACAATAGCGACCATATACAACTGCAGGAACCAGTGACTTCAGTGATGATCTAGCAAGAGTCTCACTTTACTGTCAGCATTTCAAGTTGGTAATTTCCAGTAGAAGTGCAGAGGTATTTCCAGAGATTTGCCTAGAAACCCAGTTACAGACCTGGAGATTGCTTTGTTTTGGACCATGGGCAAACTCTATAGAGCTTCATGCAGCTTGCTAGTAGTTCAAACTGGGCTAAGCCATGAGATCAGCAGGAATGGCAGGTAAAGCACACTTCAACTGTGAGAGGGAGAGAGGCAGCAGCCACAGCTCCTTACATCACTAGTGGATTACCAGGATACCTGGGTGCACAGTCAGCACAGACTTATCCCAGCACAGAGTAGAAATCAACCCTGACTCTTTCTCATGAGCTGCTTCCTGATCTCCTCACAAAAGCAAGTTTCCAGTGTATTCCATGTGCGTCTTGCAGCTCTCAACCCTATGCAAAGGCCATACAGAAACCACAAGGATGACATTCAGAAATGATAGCCACTCTTTAGCTGGACAAGTCATCTGCCAGGATACCTCACAGAGCCTTGGAAACTGGTTATACCAATTTATTTTACAGGCATCTCGTATGGGAGATCAGCTGAAAAGGTAATCAGTGTCCAGCAGCTTTGTGCCAAATGCACAACTCTGGGTCAAACACCGAAGTTTGGGGTCACTTTATTGATCTGCTAACCTATTGATGCAACAGCTGTTGGTGAAGAACTGAGCACTTTTGCTGTCCATTCAACAACCATTGCCATAACTGATCATGCAAGCACACCTGTTTATACTTGGCTTGTTTATATACACTGATTTCTATTTTTAGGTTTATTAAGCTCCCACAGATGCTCATATTAGTTCTTTCATATATAAAGATGCATAGGGCTCTGAAAAAATGCTTACAGTGAGCTGAAGGGAATGAAACCTGGAATTTGTGGTATCAGCAATGATGCAAGGAAAAGAAGTGGCACGACTTCTTGGGAGAAAATACAAATCCTCACTCTCCTATTGAAGGGCAATATGGCCCTCATTTCGGGAGTTGTGGTTACTGTTCTTTGTAAACTCCTCTCTTTGCTCAGATTTGTCAGTTTTCTGAATCCAGCCTAACTAGGGACTGTTAGTAGAAAGCATGGCTGTACTTTTCCGTGCAGTCTCCTGTTGGAATATGCTTGCGATTGCATTAGCAATCATTTACCTGCAGAGTTACCCAATTCAGCCTCCTGAGCCAACTGACAACCAGCATTTTTGCAAAGGTCAATTTTCAGCAGGAGTGGTGATCTGGTCTGGGTGACCGTGCAGTCACACTGCCACTGAAGCATGAGCAGTGAGCTGTTCCAGGCAGGGGAGCATCAATAGCTATCTGACTAACCCAGCCATAAAAATGCCTTTTGTGTTTCCCTTAGAAGAATCAGATGCAAGTGGCTAAAGAACAGCTGGTGACTGATAATTCCTATTTCCATCAGATTGTTGAAGTAAAACATAACTAGGTGTATACTTATTTATTTTCTTGTCATGCACATTGAGGTAGCATATGCTTAATCATTCTGGAGATTAAGAAAAAGGCAAACTATTACAAGGGAGCAGAATGAAGGAGTTAAGGGCAGCCAAGTAGCATCAGGTGCCCCAGCTGTCACTGCACTGATTTGGCAGGTGACAGAGGTCTGTGCCATTGGCCAAGGTGAGAAAAACTGCACCTCTGCAATGACAAGAGAGGTTAGAGGGACATTATGTTGTGCTAAGAGCATTATCACAATCCTCAGAGAGAAAAATACCTATGTGAAAGATAAATAAACTAAGTAAAGCACATTTCCTGGAGCTTGAATCCCTGCCTCCTATGAAGAATAGGCTGGAAGGAGGTTTGTCGCACAGCTGCTGGCACTGAGGGGTGGTTGAGTAACCCACAAAGAGACTCAAGAGTTTGCCTGTTCTACACAAGAAACTTTTAAATTGGAAAATGAGGCCGTGAGTGCCTGGAGGAAGCACTGAGAGCTGCAGCAGGATCCCCAAAGAAATCAGGGTTTTCTTTGCCAGGATCCCTTCAGGACAGAGCTAGGTCCCCTATAAGCCAGGTGTCCTTGAAAGGTGAAGACATTAATTTTATCTTGTCAGTAAAGCCTTCGGTCCAGAGAAAGAGCTACAGGGCCCTTCTGGTTAACACCAAGAAGCTAATTAGATTTGCTCCTAACTTAATGAAATCCTGAGCAAAGTCATTAAGGATTTTGATAACAATAAGTGACTTAGAGAGAAGCTAATGAGATGCCACAGGGATCTACTGTACAATTGAGGCTGTAAGGTTTATTCCACGGGTGTCCTGGAAATAGAAGCATATGTATATGTATATAAACAGGAGTCTGCAAGCCTGACATTTCTATAGAAGGCCTTTCCAAGCAAGTGCTCCAACATATTTTTGGGGACTATGTCAGCCAAGCAGCCTAGTGAAGAATCTGCTTCAGGATACTAATGCAGGGCAAGCAGATAGAATGCTTTGGTGTCATTTGCTTGTTAATTTTTCCACACTGTTCATTTTGGCACTGTTCCAGTGAGCCACTCCTTAGTTGTGCTGCAGCAGTGGTAAACTGCAGGGTGATGTGCAAGAGATGTTATCTGCCCCAGCAGCGAGGGGCTTTTTGCATCTCCTCTCCTGCAGAACAAAACTTTGGGGTCACCTGTGGATGTACAGGCCCTTCCTTCTGAAAAAAAGAAAAAAAGCAGCCCCTAGCCCAGCACACACACCCCCATGGCATGCAGGTCATGCTGTCAGAAGGGCCTTTTCCAAAGATTGGCCCTCTCTTCGTGACCATCTCACATTACCTGGGGAACTAATTAGTAATTAGTCCTAGGGCGGACTTCATGCTTAGTGGGTTTCTAGCAATGAAACTACTCTCAGGATTGATAATTCACACAGAAAAAGGTTTTCCATATTAGGGACAAATTAATTAGTATAGTGCACAACAACACAATCAGCCCCAACCTCTTGTTCTCCAGTTCCCCTCTGTAGTAAGTCAGACATTTTATAATAATCATATTTTCGCATGTACTGCATAACTTCCGTAAGAGTAATTTAAGACACTGCAAAGGTAAGTAAACAATTATTATGTGCCAAGAAATTATGTTCCCTGAAAGTCACTGCCAAAAGCAGGAACAAAGCTCCACTGTCCTTGCTATTATATACTTGTATGAGTGTAGTATGTACCAGCTTCTCATCAGAAGTCAGTTTTCCATCATCCTAAGCACCACTGAAACAAGTCTCAAGATTGGAATTTGAATTTTGTGTGTCTTCATCATCAAGGTAAACTGCTTTTGCAATTAAATGCATTTTGATGGTGGATCAGGGCTGGGAGGAGAAAGGATCACACAGAACTAATACATTTTTATTTTGCCTGGTACTAATGGTCCCTAGGATGAAATCTGCATTCTTCTGCAGCCATCAGCAGCTTTTCCAGCAGCCTACATGCAATGAGAATTTCAGTCCTAACAGCACATGATAAGGCATTGGTACACAGCAAATTTTCCATTCCTGACATTTGAAAAATTAATAATACCGCATTTAGTTATGGATTTAGTTATTCATAATACAGCATGGTGTGATCAGCTGTCCAATGCAGCAGATCACATGGAGTATCTGATTTTTCCACCGTGAAAAGTCACGTCTTCATTTCAAATGCATGACACAAATTTAAAGACTGGAAACTAATGGGGAAGGCAAACATTCCAAGTCGTACTTAACTGTTCTGGATGAATGAATAAGCTTCACAGAGCAAATGTAAACCAAAACCAACTGAACATAAATAAGCTGGTTTCAGCAGTTCCAGCCTATGTCTAAATTTAAACTTCCCTTCAACAATGTAGGAAAAAAATAATCCAGGCTTACAATATAAAGAAGAAAAAAAAAGAAAGGAAAATGGGAGAAAAAAAGTTACTTTAGCAACAACAACAAAAAAAAGCATTACACTTTAAAGAGTGCACTGATGTATGCAAAACACAACTAGGTGAGTGGCTGACAATTAACCAATGAAATAAAGAATAGTAAAGTGGGATGCACAATTCCAGTTTTCAGAATTACAGTAACTGTGACAGAGCTGAAGGCGTCTGACTGGTGTCTACAACTACTCCTAGCTAGCAGGACAAACAAACCTTATTACTACAGCAGTAAATGCTGTTTTGTAAAGCTACCAAGAGCTGCATGCTCCTATTTCCAAAACTGTATTTCAGCATCTGGCACAATTTTATTTTTAAGGGTGATCTGGACAAAGACAAAAAAAAAAAAAAAAAAAGAAAACACAAATGTCTTACTACATACAAAGTTAGGCATAAATTACAGGCTGCAAGTCCCTGAGAAATTATAGTCAGGAAAAACATGTCTCTAATTGGTTTAATGATTCTCCAGCACAACAGAGGCATATAAGACATGTACTTCATTGCAAAAAGGCTGTGCTTCTATTTATGGAGTAAAATTACAATAAGGCCTTAACAATTTATTTTAACAAGAAGCAAGTTTAACTGCTGAACTCTTACACAAGAAAGCACATCAAGGCTGCTCTGTCTAGAATTAAGCAAATGTGATACAGAGAAAAAATCCCTTGGATTCATGTTTATCTATGTTCTATTCAAGCAATGAAACAGAACGTACTTGTCATGAGGCATGTTTAAAAGTGGTAATAAAAGAAACTTCAAGGAATCTGGAAAATTTTAATGATTCTATGCCTTCAAAATAAAGAGAGAAAAAAAAACCCAAAAAACAATCAGGTGTCATAAGAACAAAGTTTCATTTCTTACAGTTCACTATAACAGTACTATTTTACCAGTTTTAGGATTATGTTATCTTCTCATCTCTAAAACCAAAAGCAAGGAGGAAAAGAAAAAGCTGTGTATATTTTCTTCTAATAACATTCGGCTTGTGCTTGGCTATTTACAGAAAGTATCATCACAAAGAGCTCATTCATGAGAGAAACCAAGAATATTACAGATTATTACACATATTTGCAAAACGAATGTAAGTCAGAGTGTAGGTCTGTCCCTGCTGCTGCTTTTCATGAAATAACAAGATCACTTCTGATTTAATTTTCAGTCTATTTTTAAATCTGGAAATGCTACGCAGCACCTGAAGACAGTGGGAAGATGATTGGAGGATGCGAGAAGGCTGCAAGGCGAGCTGACACTGCAGCTTTGTACCTGGTTAAGCAGCAGCGTAGACACTAGAACGTGTCCCTCACTTTTCTTGGTCAAGCCAGCATTTATGCCACCCTGGTTGCAGGCCTGGGGCTCCCATTGGGGTGGCTTGCTTGCTGTTACTCAAGTGAATTAAACTCAATTCTTAGGGCAAAGAACAAGTACTTGATAATGTTCCTACCTCAGATATACATGATTTTAGTTTATATTTTGTCCTGCAAACTCCTTCATACAGACCAAACCATCAGCAGAACCGGCCTCTTGAGGTCACAGCCTAAAATACACAAGGCTCTTTGAGCAGCAGCAACAATAGCAAAATCCTACGGACCTTTCATTCTATTCAGCTTTTTAAACATTCAATCAAACCATAATATCTTCCCATCTCAACAATATACAAAAAGAGGTATCCCCCCTACTTGTTATATAGCAGAAAATTGGTAACAAAACACAGTTTCAGCAACTACAAAAATCAGAAGCTACTCCTTAATCAAAATTACAAGATTGACTTCAAAAATGTCAAATAATCTTGACATGATTACGTTGGTATTACAGAAGTGTATATTGTCCGATTCATTTTCCTAGTTCTTCATCCAAATCTTGGTTACCTTAGCAACTCCACGTTATCCAGCAGAATTTAATTCATATCACAGCTATGGGACTTCCACTAAATCAAGGTGCTGTGTGTAACAGGTGCATCCCACCTTTCATGTAACACTGCTGGTACGTAAGGAATTTCAGGAGGAAGAGACACAGATTGAAGTGACCACTAACAATTTTTCAGCTCTTGTATATTTTCAAAGGTTTTTGGAAAGCAGAAGCACAAATGAGGCTAGTTTAACTTTAGCACTACACAGCCATATCAGGAAGCTATGTGAAGACCTAGGAAGGTGCAGGAACCGTGCGTATGGAGGCAATATGACACCAGATGTGGTGCTGACAAGGGATAGGAGGCGTGTAATCTGGCATATATTGTATATCAGATGGCATTTTTATGAGTGGAATACAAGAACTAGACAAGTGGTTAAGCAGATTAGAAAGTCAGAGTTGAAAATCAATCCAATAGAGACATTGAATTTTAAAGCATCGTGTTGAGATTCTTACAACTACCTTACTACTGAAGAATACCAAAAACTAAGTAATTGCTTCTTATAGACATGGAAAGATTTTGTTCCCACTGTTGCTGGAAGTATATTTTTAAGTCGCACGCTGAGGAAATGGAGGCTTTTCTCAGCAGACCACAGAGTATGGCCACACCACTCACCACTCCTCCAGCAGCATGAGTTACAACTGCAGCCTTCACTGCTCCACCAGCTACAAAGAGCTCAGGGTATGTTCAAGAAGGAACAAATAACACAAGTGGCTGCTTTTCCAACATTAGTTGTCTGTTTCTCCAAACACTGGCTACTTTAATTTTATAAGCGTGCTCATTAGAGTAAATGCTAGCCAAAAGAACTTCAGGAATTCTGTTTTGCTCAAGTAGGACTCATACTTCAGTGGGTTTTGAATTTGATGTCATCACGCAGCCACGAATAATGAACTATGAAAACTATTATAAGAGGAAGAAAAAAAAACAAGTGTTATGATGACATGGGAGGCAGCATCTTCAGTACTTGGACGGTATTTGTCCCTCCTTCCCTTGAAAGCAGCGGTTACAATCATGCCCTGCAGTAAGAGCATGCACCATGTGAGCTGTGGCTGCAGTGGCTGCCACAACCAGACAGAAGAAAGAAAATCCCAAGAAGCCTAAAGCTGTGTCAGAGAACTGCCGGCGAGCCCTGCTGGAAGTGCAAACAGATGTCCTGTCTGCATATTACCAGCTCCTTCCTGTTTCTTAACAGGAGGCTGTGCCATACACGCTTTTGGCAGCAGCATCTCTGCACCTCTAGCCAGATCCCTACTGTCTGTCAAGTAAAACAAGTGCTGCAGCAGCACGGAAGCTGAAATGCTGTATGCCCTAGCACTGCTACTAATGCTTGCTCTTTTAATTGGGTGCGTGTGTGTATAAATGTTCTACAGTGCTGAGAAAAACGAGAAGTGCTTTGGCTCATTTCAGTACACAGTTCCAGTGAAACACAGGAAAAGCACTAGAAGGAATGAAAATAACCTGCTTTTATCTGTCATTTCCCTTGGGTTGTTATATTTTCTATGAGTATAATTGCGCACCTCTGAATCATATCTGTTTTTTTCCATATCCCCCCACATATTTTGGCATGGATGCTAGCCTGCCACACCTCGACAGGCAATAGATGAATTACTCTGTTGCCCAGCTACCAAGCTTCTTATTTTATAGCTCCTTTCTCCAAGTAGCTCTTCTAGGGCAAAGCAGGACACAAAAGAGGGAATAATACAAAAAATAAGCAGCATAATATTTCCTTCATGCATGCTCCTTTCTCCTCTTCAATCAGCAATAAAACATATGCAGACCTTGCATACAGATATTGACCTCTGTGTGTGCAAAACAACTATCAGAAGCAGGAACAAAAACAAACAAAAAATAGTGGCTATATTTCTGAAAATTAAGTTAGATTTCTTACCTTGACACATTCAAAATGCAGTAAAATATATAATTATCAGAAAATCTAGAAACTGCACAAATCTTAAAGCTCATCTGCACATGGAGTTGGCACTTCAAATGGGAGGAAAAATATGCTTCCTTACCTATCTTCTTGTGCCAGTGGAAGAAATTATTTCAGTTATCATCTGTCACTAAAGCAGTTTGGGCCCATGTTTCTTAATTCGCTTTTGCAAAGTGAATTAAAAAAAAAAAAAAGCTGAAACAATTTGCTGCAAAAGGAAACCTGTCATTAGCCTGAAGGTGTCAACTTACAAAGCTGAGCCAGCTTAAGCAGCTCAGCGTGCAATCATACATCTAATTACACAGATGCAACTTCATGATGCACTGCCAGGATTGTGGGTTCTTCCATATACAGGTGAGCCTTAAAGATCCAAAAACCTGCAGCACAGAGAACGTGAGGAACAGGGCTAGGCAATCTCACCTCACAAAGCAATGAAACAAACTTTGATTCAGCTGTCAGTCTGGTCAGCTGTGCATTATTTTTCTAAGTTTCATATTGTACCCATGCTCACTTTGATCCTGATAATAACAGGAGCTGGGACCAGGTTCTACACTGGCTGACTGATCAAAAACACACCATTTCATATTATGTATCTGTGATAAGGAGCAGAGAACACAGAGGAGGATGGATGCCTTGACTTAACTAAAAACATGAACTCTATTCAATACACTCAGAAAAAAATAAATATTTCCTTCTACCTGCTCCTCTTTATAAAGACTCTGCATTACCCCACACTGCAAGCATTTTGGCTTGGTGAGATGTATCTCAGTGCACAGTGTCAAGACCTCTGTGCTGAGCTGTTCTGAAGATGCCTCTGATGTCTGCTCTCTGTATCCTACTGGTCCCTGTGGTATTATTATTTATGTAATAATGCAGTCATGCTAAGGAAGATTTACATACCAGAGAACCAGTCTTGCAAAGAATCACACAGAGGCAACCTTGATTTCAACAGGACACTGCAGAGACACACCTAAACCCATACAAATTATAGGACTTAGTAAGCCATCCCTAAATGAGAAAGGATGGAGCCACACATTGTATGGTCAGGAGACGTTGTTACCATTACCTTTCTTATTACTCCACATTTCCTTGGCTTATTTTGGCCAGGAAATAGTCTTCAGAAAAAGGAAAAGCTGAAGAAGCAGCCTGAAGAAAATGGGCTGTGTGAGATGTGTATGGTGTATGTGGATATGAAGAGGTATTTTAGTACAGCGTGGAGGGAACTGCAACTTCATCACAAACTACAGCTCCTCACAGGGAGCAGAGGGAACAGCATGGAGCTGTGTCAGGGAAGGGCAGCTGGGGGTCAGGGAAAGGCTCTGCATCAGAGGGAGGTGGGCATGGAACAGGCTGCACAGGGCAGTGGGCACGGACACGGTGCTGGAGTTGTAGGAGTGTTTGTATGCTGCTCTCAAACACAAGGTTTGGGTTCAGGTGATGCCGTGTGTAGTTGACTCAGGGTGATCCTCATGGGTCCCTTCCAACTCAGGATATTCTGTGACTCTGATGACTAGCATGGCATAAACAAACAGAACTACTGGAGACAGGGAGGATAGAGTTGGAGAAGGATCATGTGTGTCAGCCAGGAGACCACGCTAGCACAGAAATGGATGTGCTCTTGAAGAGAAAGACAAATCTGTGTCATGACAATGCACGCCCTCAAAGATGACAGACCCAACCCCACCAAGACAGGACAAGTTTGCTTTCTTAGTGCCTGCCGATTGAGATGAACAGGACTAAGACTGGAAATGGGGTCAAAGGAAACAAAGTCTTTTCCAGCTGCCTAGAAAACGTCTTTCCATTCACTTAAGCAACCGACATGGCAACGTGCAGTTAGCTGTCTTGACAAGAGGGTCATTTTGGCCCGTGCCACACAAACTGCTGGCTCTCCCCCCGCAGACCACATCCAAGCTCCTCCGGGTTGTGCCGGTTCGCCTGTTTTCAGGAAGCACTGGAGCAGGAGAAGGCGCTCGGGGTGTCCACGCAACGCCGCGAGCCGCGCGGGCTACCACCTTAACCCTTCCACCGCCGCGTCGCAAAGCGCGCGCACGTGGAGCCCGTGACGTCAGAGGGCGCCGCGCCCGTGCGCCGCACCTCGACCAATGGGCGCAGCCGGAGGGCGGGGCGTGGCGCGGGGCGGGCGGCGTCACGTCCGCGCCGCGATGGCTGTAGCGGCGGCGGCGGCGGGAGGCGGCGGCGGGAGACGGTGGCGGCGGTGGCGACGGCAGTAGCGGGGCGGCGGGGCGGGCCGCGGAGGAGGAGGAAGAAGAAGAAGAAGAAGAGGGGCGCGGAAGATGGCGTCGTTGCAGGAGGGGGGCCACTACGCCGTGTCCTGCGGGAAGGCGGCGGACAGCGTTTCGGTGCTGCACGTCAAGCTGACCGAGACCGCCGTGCGGGCGCTGGAGAGCTATCAGAGTCGCAAGGTGAGGGCTTGCCGCGTCCCGCGGTGCCGGTTGCCCGCACTGCCCGCCCCGCTGGGTGCCGCCACGGGCTGCAGCTGCCGACGTTGGGTGGTGCGGCTTTCGATGGTTGCAACCGACGTGCGGGGATGCAGCCGGTGCGGTTTGGTGGGAGCCGGGATGCGGGCGCTGCCGTCGGGTGCGGGGTCCGCGCGGTCCGTGCCGCTGGTAGGAACGGTGCGTGCGGTGCTGCGGTTGGGCGTGTGGAGCTGAGCGCAGCTTGGATGTGCGCCGATGGTAGCGAACCTGCGCCGGAGAACGGTGTAATTCTTTCCGATCTGTGAAGCGAGTTTGGTTAAATTGCTTGCCTGTGCTTTTTGTTTCGTTTCGTTCTTTTTTTCCGAAGAAAAAATCCGAGTCAGTAAAAGGAATGCCAAATCATCGAGGTATTGCCAGTGGAATACAGAGCGGTGTGTGGTGACGGTGGTCGTGAAAATAATTGAAATTCTTTTTCCTTTTTCGCTATTTTATCATCTCTGTAACTTCAGTAAATGGGTCTCCAGCTCGTTCTGCACGCCTGCCTTCCCCCAGTCGGTCCTGCAGGAGTCAGTGTGTGCCGCTGGAACGGTGGCCCGTGATAGAGTAATGTAGAAAGTGTGAAACTTCAGCCCTTGGTACTGCAGCCTCTGGAACTTCTAGGTTTAAAAAAGGTCGTCTTTTAAGCTGGTGAACCAAATCGCAGTCATCTAACTTCCTCAGTGGCAAAGATCTGCTGTGACACTGTTCGGGAAGCAGTCCTCAGGCTTTGTGCGAGAGACTCTGAAGGGGTCGTTGTTGTTTTCCTATGTTCGGAATCTCTGCATTGGGTGAGGGGAATGGGGAAAAGACATGATCAGCTTCTATAGTCTGTATTTTAAGTAGGTGCACTGCTGGTTGGTGTCCCTGCAGTGCCCAAGGAAGACAGAGCCGTGGCCTGCATCTGGCAGTTCTTCTTACCAGCTTTGTGCTCACCTGCATCACTGACCCATTTCTGCTCTTACTAAAGAAATTATAACGAAGGCTTGCAGTCAGCACTGCTGAGAAAGGGAGGATGTTATTAAGTGAATGCAGGAAAGATGACCCACAGCTCTGCTATTGCTTTTGCTCTGTGCAGAAAGATCTTATCTGTGCAACATAAGTAATTCTTCAAACAGTATGTTGAAGTGTGGAATCATGATAACCCTCAAATGACCTGCTTAGCCATCACTTGTAGAGCCTGGGCAGCCTGTAAGCAGGCTCTGTACACTAGGTTGCTTAACACTGAGATTTCAATACTCTGTGTAAGGTTTGAAGCACTTGTGCTATAATATTACCTTCCTAAATTTTTTCTCATTTACAGTGTAGTCTTAAGTCCTTGAATCCAACTTGCCCTTCACCTGCAGAAGTGCAGAGCTGAAGCAGTGCCTTCAGCAGCCTGATCTGTGCAGGTTGTTGTAAGTGAGGGCAGGTTTCCTGCTTGCCTTCGGAGGAGCAGACTGGATCCAGATGCTGGAGGGCGTTCTTGTTTAGATTCATTCTGATAATCCTGAGCAGTGTAGCTCACAGTATTTGAGCATCGTCTGTGTTAGTATGAACTTAACTGCTACTCGTTTGTTAACCAACTAATGTTCAACAGGGGGTTTCACTTTAGTGCTGGTGGTTGCTGCACATTGCCTTCAGAGCCACAGCCATGCCATGCATCTGCTGCCCTGGCTGAGCATTGGGGAACATGAAGTGCACTGTGTATGTCCCAGGATGCACAGGAGCAATGTAGCAGGGCCTGGCATAGCACATCCCACAGGGTCTTGGCTCTGCTACTAGAACCCCTTGGCTTGGCTTTACAGAGCAGCTCTAAAGGCCATGGTGCATCGCCTCCCTGGCCCTTGTGCTGTCCTCTGGAGCTATTTTGAACCAACTTATTTATTTGTCCTTTGTTGATTGATTGATTGATTGATTTTTTTTCCTGACAGAGTAGTGCTGGATGGGGAAGCATAAGAGCTTTGAGAGCTGACTTAATAGAAGGACACATGGCCAGAGTAAGTGCTGCAAGTACAGCCTCTATGTTTTGGTGGCACCTACCTCATCAGTTTAGCTCAAATTATATTATGCAGCTGCATCTTCCGTGCAGAAAGTGCTATAAAGAGAACAGGTATAGCAGAAACAGTCATGTTGCTGTGGAGCTTCTTGCTGCTTGGCGACAGTGTATAATTTCACCCTTGCAGGTGGTGACATGTCCTAATCTGCTGACTGCTTCTGAAGCAGATTAGAGAACACTGTATTGAGCAGTTTCTGCAGAGTGGTGTGGATGGTTGTGTCTGCAGCTGATAAAACTTTTTTTTACAGAAGGAGCATCTGTCTCCAGTCATGCCCCAGCTGTAGTTCTCCAGATGAGAGCAACTGGAGATCTCTATTTTCTTCTGCATGCTGTTAAATCAAGATTTTTTTCTTTTTTCATTTTCTTCTCTTTTTTTTTTACTCTCCTCTAAAATATCAGCTTCTTAAGCCCAAGAATAATTCTGACTTTAACAAATCTGTCTTGCATTTAAGCTTTTATCCCTCACTTGGATGATCCAGCTGCAGCAATTCTGGAGTTAGTAGGCACATGACACTCCTATTTGTCTGATGTTCCCTCACTCCCAGCAATAGAAGTCACAGTAGTCTGCTGTATTTCATTTACCAGGGCTGAAATTACCTGTGACTCGTATGCATCTCAGACACCTAGGGTGTGGGTTGGGGGTTAGGAAATTACTTTTTGTTTGAAAACTTGAACCTTTCAGAGATTACCAGTGACATCTTGCTTCAAATGAGAATGCACTTCATGCTTTCAGATGGGACAGATCTCTCAGGTTTTCCTTTTTGCTTTTCTGTCAGTCAGGTTGAAAGTGGACATAGCATTAGTCTTGTAATAACTGTAGTGTTCATATGCCATCAGCTGTGCTGGGATTTAGATGTAAGCGTGCCGAGCAGGGCGGCAGGGAATGCTGGAGTCCAGCAACCTGCGCTGGTGGGTGGCTGCCTGGTGAGAGTGGGAGTGTGCAGGAGTCCAATTACTGCAGGACTCTTCCAGACCCTGTAGTGTATCTGGGAATGCCCCAGCCATTCTGTTCTGCTCCTGGCAAGTACAAATATCTGTTCCAGTACAAATATCTTGTATTGGAACACTTGATACCACTGTACTAACTGCAAGGGAGTTGTGTGCAAAAGAGAAGTGCCTAGGTGAGGTCTCTACATTTTTGCCTCTAACTCCTACTGAGAGTTAATGATGCATTTTGTTTGTTTTGGTTTGATTTCTTGAAATCTAAGATTTCTTACTTCTTTAGACAGTTAATTGATTTAATCTATACAGATATTCATTATAAACACATATGCATCTTCACAAGCCTTTTTAACCCCAGTTTCTTGTGGCAGCAAGGACTGGGTGATATCACTCTTCACGTTTTTCCTTTGTCACAAAGTTATATGTATGATTTGGATCAAATCTGTTAGTGGGGAAAAAAAATATCTTATTCCATACAGTTCTTACGAAGTAGATGAGTAAAAGAGAAATACTGCATGACAGATGCAAGTTAAGAACACTGATAGCAAGTGTTTGCACCTCTGGGAGAGACAGCAGGCTCCACATGCTGCAGAGGAAATGGAGATGACCGAGTCAATTTAAGCAGTGCTTACACTGCTGTTTCTCTTGCAAACTGTTGGATATATGTTGCCATGCTGCTTTCCTGCCTTGTTGGAAGAATACTCCTGTCTTTCAGTGCATGTTTAAGCCAGGCCTGCTCCTAAAGAAAACCAGAAGCAATTCTTGCCATCCACATCCTTTGCACAGCAACCCTTCCTGCACAGGTTTTGAGATGTTGGTATGAGGGTTTGTGTTGTTAGAGGGAAACTGAACTGGGGAGAAGGGCAGTCACAGTGCTGAGTATGAGCACTACTATCGCCAAACCAGCAAATCCACTCCCAGGTGCAAAAAATTGTTTTTATTTGTTTCTTTGTGTGCTATTGCTGGATTATCTTCCCACAGATTTCTTACCTTGTCTAGTGCACAGGATGGACCATGTCCTGGATAAATCAGAGATCTGGTATGAAGGTGACTAGGATGTATATCCTGTTTCAGATGTCATAAGCTTGTGGTTGATGAGACATGGGACTGCAGGAAAAGCTAAGGGCAGTTAAATGCTCTTAACAAATGAGATTCTTCCCTCCCTTGCCATGGAGTTGATCTAAGGCTAGCACCTTCCTGGCGCCCTGTACAAGTAATTACTGAAGACATAACTGCTGAATATCTGGAGTGAAATTGAGGTAGCTTGTACTGATCAGATGTTTCATGGCACCTGAAAGGGAAAAAAAAAATCCAATTCCATTTATTTTCATTGCAGAACACTACCCATGTAACGTGTTGGCTTTTTTTTTCAGAGTGCCTTGCTTGGGGTTAGTGAGCTGACTGAGGTTGAGGAGATCCACAAATGCTGGGGGAACAGACCTGCAAGTGGGAAGAGAAAGCATCTAGACCTTCCTCTTTCAGGAACAATTAGCTCTGAAACAATTGATTCCCATGTAGCAAGATTGCAACTTTATTTTCCAGTACTGCTAAGTGGATCTGTTAGCCAGGTTCCCAAAGTGTGATAGTTCCACTTTCTGAGCCAGAAAGTTGCTTTCCCTGCTCTGTTGCTGATTTTGCTCAGACGCTGGGGGCATCACACCAGGGGTGTGAAGCCAAGATGGTCTATTCATTACCTCTGTGCAGCTACAGACTCCCCCTGCTTGCCTTGCCCCAGTGCCACTGCTGATGCCAGAGCTGGCAGCTCTGCTAGCAGCAGGCTGTGCAGTATACACTGGCAGCAGGATCTGCTAAGGCAGATGCATGCTGTGAGCTAGTCTTTCTCACTGTGAAAGAAGTAGGAATTATAGGTGTCAGTTAAATCAAAACTGGGACTTTTCACATTTGATGCCCAGAGCTACCAAATAGTGCTGATTATAATCTTGGTGTATTATTGTTTATAAGAGGATAGTAATAAACCCTTATGGCAATACAAATACCACTGCATTTATCTTCATGAAGCGCTCTTGTTATGATTACGGACACGGTGTCTCTGGATTTTTCATAGTAAATAAGTCCTTACTGAGTACTAGTATGTCATATGTTAAGTTTTGTTACTGTTTTGACATTTCCAGCTTACTGATTACTGTCCAGATCATGTGATGAGGTTGTATATTTTAAATAACAATTAAATAAATAAAAAACAAAAAGCCCACAAGCCGACTGTGTAATTCCAATAGCAGATGCTGAAGTTAAGGTTGTGTCTCCATATCTAAAATGGCTTTGCCAACTCACAGCATGATTTTCTTCATATATTTAGCTTTTGGTGATTGGAGTTAGTTTTCTGAACTTCACTGAAACAAAGCTTGACTGGCTTCTGTGATTTCTCAATCCTTGCAGTAATTGGGAAGCACGATATGACTGGTCTGATGGTAGGAATGTGTATGTAAGGAATAACCCTCAGTGCTGGTGATACAAGCATCTGTAATAATGTAATCAACTTTCAGTGCATATAGTCTTTCTCTCCAAACATTTTTTTCTTCTTTAATTCCTTAGTTTAAGTTGTGCTGAATACTGTATGGCCTTGTTTCAAATTAACAAGTAACTTCCTACATGCTCAGCAGGCAGTTCTCAGCCCCACAGCAGCAAAGAGTAGCTGCTGAAGGGCTGGGTAAGGGAGGGAGGAAATTCTTATTCTGACATTACTGGTAAGCATTGGCATCTCGCAGCTGCTTTGTGTGCTAGCCTTCTGCTTGATAGCTCTTAAAATCATTGAAACGCTTTAAAAATATATTATTAATCACAACTTGTAAATGTCCTGATGTTAAGGTATCTTCTGTTCACTCTGAGTCAATGTGCCTGGAAAACAGAAGATAATTAACCTCGTATACAAGGGTGGTGCCTTATAAATATCAGAGTTATTTACCAAGCACCATGTGCATACGCAGATCTTGAGTCTCGCAAGCAGACGTAGTCCCTGCCCAAAGACGATTAAGCAAAACTGCAAACCTGGAGAAAACAAGCCAGGTAGCTCTTGAGTTCTTTTTTCACCAAAATTTAGACATTTAAGATTTGAATGTAGCTGTTGCTCTATGTAATTTCTTCTAACCAGACCTATGTAGGAGAGTTTAGTCCTTCTTAAATAAAATTTACAAATGCAAATACAGAGTAATTGCTCAAGTGAAATGTGCCTGCAGCCGTCTGTAGCTTGGTTTTGTCTGAGTTGGCGTTTGGTTATTACAACTCTCTCACTTCAGTGAGACGATATGTGCATTGCTTCAGCTGTTGCAGGTGCTGTCAGTTTCTGCAGGATCACTTCCTCTGCTTACCACGGTGGGATTCTAGGCTTGCCCCGAGGCTGCAGACCTGCAAGATCTCCAGAACTGCTGACTTCAGGGTCAGGGAGTAGGATTGCTCAGAGGGTTGCTTACCTGAACCAAAGTTGTTGCCATTGGTTTGGCACCAAAGCAGGGGCATGAAGGCACAGGTTGGGCTTTGTGGTCACTCTTTAGGGTGGAAACAAGTTCAGGTCTGGTTTGGCAGACATTGCTCTGACTTGCAGTTCCGCTTCATGTGTTCAGGAGTTGTCTGGAGAAGCTACTGAGATGTCAGAGCTTGAAGGTGATACTTAGGTTTTCCAGGTGATCAGGAACTCGTGCTGAGGAGCTCCAGGAAGACCTCATTGACCTGAGCCTGTGACAAAAAATAGTAGCACATGATTTTCCCCTAACATAGATTAAGACGAGTAAACTCCATGATGTAAGACTTGAAGTGGACAGCTGATATTAGTGCTGGAGTTGAGGGTGATATAGATGTGTCCTTTTGCTGCTGTTGCTGTTTAAAGTTCTTGTGTAACCACGTTCTGAGTCTGCTGTAGGAATTTGATTTGTGGATCTACAGAGGGCTGTATGGGAGGCAAGCTGCCCTCCTCTCTGCTTACTCTCAAGTGGTCAAAGGGGGTATATCAGTTGCCTAGAGCTCTCAGGAGACCAGAAAAGCTGGGACTTTGTTTTAGGGTGAAACAAGAGGGCACCTGTTGAAACAGATAAGTTAAAGCAGATAACACTATTCACCCTTTGGATGGGTGGATCTTGCCGTCAGAGGATACTGGACGCAGAGAATATCTGTGGATTCACAAGGGGATTAGGAAAATTCATGGACAGCAGATGTATAGACAGATTCAAGAGAGAATTAAGTGGGAGGGGGTGTGAGGTGAATGGCTCAGGAATATGGCAAGGCACCTGTGGTCCCCACAGAGGGACTGTGTACTGAAGGGAGTAGAAGCTGGAGCAAGTAAGGAGTAGAAAAGCTGTTTCTTCTGCTCCTGCAGCCTAGGCCAGTTGTGGAGTGGAGGCCTGGCAGCAGCAGCAGAATAGGCCACAGGGCTGTCTCCTTGCCTGCTCCCTGCCAGGGCAGTCTGGCTCTCCAGATAACATGCCATCAAGGACGTGAGGGCTCGCTGATACTCAGCTAAATTTAGATTCCTGTCGTTTTCTTGCTCTGAAGTAGGGCAGGCTGCTGTGCAGCCAGCACAATATGACTGGATCAGAAACTAGCTGATGTCAGGTTCCATAAGGCTGTGTAAGATGGTGATGGCTGCAGCGTTAGCCTGCGTGGTGGGTGGGTTGGGATGTCTGACTCAGCATGTGGTGAAGTGCTCTCCTACATCACTTTGTGCAGAACGAGGTTTCCTTCTGGAAAGCTGACACCTCAGACAGGGGTTAGGATTAATAGCTGCATCAGGCTTCGTATGTTTACCAGGTTGCATTTTTAAACGCTTCACTTGAATGTGCTGAAAAAGCTGATAGAAGTCCTGTAGTAGTTTCAGACTTGGATGGCTTCTGCCACTTTCCAGCTTGAAGTTGAAAAGCTTGTAGAGTATACTAATCTTCAGCAAACTGTTTAAGGGCTTATAGTTTTATGTGTTGTGGGCTGCTGCGATACCGGAGGTGCACTGTGAGCCTTCTATCATGAAAAATAGGCACAACCATTTTTAAAGACGTGAGGTTGAAGTTTGGAGGCAGCCTGCAGGCCTGTTGCTGCTTGGGGTGTTTCGTGGCTCCTTGCCATGCACCTTGCAGCTTACCTCTGCAGCCACAGGCAACCTCATGAGCAGATCCACTTCATCACCAACCCCAAAGTTAGGAATTTGCTGCTGTATCAGTGTGATGAGTTTTAGTTTGAAAACTGGAACAAGTGCAAGGCGTAGAGGAGCTAATGGTGGCTGGAGGCAGCAGTGGACAGGAGTTGCACCTAAATTACCTTTCCAGTCATGCTGCGCTATGTCATCTGCAGCTTTGTGATTCTGAATGACATCTCAATTTGCAGTCTATAAAAACTCACTCTTCTGGAGTAAAATCTGTACTAATAAGAATTTTCTGCTTTGGTACAGCTCTCAATGTAGGTGTTGGCAGGAGGCTGACTAACTCTCTATAAAGTCCTACAGACAAAGCCTAGTAAGTCACGCCAGTCAGCACAGAGACCATATGGTATTCTGTCCTGCAGCGTAATTTCAGGATTCAGTAAAGCTGAGCACAGTGTTACTGCTAAATGGGATATTCTTATCAGTGTGCTCCTGCTGACAGTGGTGTTTTGCTGTTGTGCAGTGAGCTACGTCAAGGAGTAGGTCTGACCAGAAGCCAGCCTGCGACAAAGAACAGTTGTTTTCAACTAGTAAGCTTCTTGGTCCCCTGCCCTAAAAACATCTGTAAGTCTTCATGAGCTGTAATGTGAGCACAGAAGTGGTGCAGGATGCTTCCATCGTTGTGATTCAGGAACAGGCTGAGCTTACTGCTGTGAAATTACAGAGACAGGTTAGAGGTTGCTCTTGTTGCTTTTGGCACTCTTACATATTTTTCTCAATAGATTCCTTGCTGCAGAAGTGGGGACAGTTTAGGGGAGCCCTATGTTTTTGTTTGGTTACAATGAATCTTTTCATTGGTAAAACCTACTCTTAACTGATTAGCTGAATTGCAGAACAGAAAAGCCAGACACTCAAGTGTATATAAAAATGTTATCAAGTAGGCTCTTCAGAAAATAAGCATGTCCCAAAACCATAAGTGACCAGCGTGTGAAAGTAGAGTTTGGGAATGGGAATAATCAGGCCTCTTAGGATTCTTTTCAGTAGTATGTAGGGGAGAGGAGGAATTTTTCTTCCTTTTAGTGCCAGCAATACCTCACATTAATTTTCTTGCCCATTCCTTCCCTGTAGTGTGCAGGTATCCTAATAAAAAACATGAGATCTTGAACTCCTCAGTGCTGCATAGGGTACTGCTGGCAGGAGCCCTGGCTTTGGCAGCTCTGCATCATGGTATAACCTCTGGAAAGTAGGCTGATAGTTGTAAGTGAATCTACCACACACGTTTAATTTGTGTGGCAAAATAACTTTTACCAGTGTAAAAGAGATTTGCAGTTCTGCTTACATTCTACTTGTTTTCTTTCTCTTGCAGGATCTTGTTCCTTCTCAACCTTCAATTCAGTTCCAAGGACGCCAAGGGGTAAGTATTTTGTACTCATGTTATATAGCAAAAGATATCCAGAAATTATTTACTGTCTCTTAAAAAAAGAGAAGTCCTGTGGAAGTTTTTATGGTGCATTCAGAACCATGTGTTTTGTTATATATTTATTCAGGAGCTGTATTTAAATTTGGTAAAGAGCCGTGTTCATGAGTATTTTTTTTTCTTTTTGCTTTTGTCAACTTCTCATCTAAACTTGAAAGGAAAAAGTATAAATTTATAAGTCAACAGCTAAGCAGGTAATATTGTAAATCTGACGTGAAGTGGTTGTTTTCAAGGTGCAAAGTGAAAGTGCAGTCCTGGAGGATAGGCAGGTTATTTCTTTTATACCATGGAGACTATTGATGATTTCTAAACCTCTTTTGAAACTCTAATAAAATGAAATATTTTAAGCCTGTTGATAAAGAATTGAAGGAAAAAAAACCAACAAAAAACATAAGGAAATGTGGCCTTTTAAAAGACACAAATCCAGTTAAACACTCAGCAAGCGCAAACTGGATAACTGAAGCTGAAGATTAAATTACGTGTAGGTGGTAGTAAGTCTTAGGATTTTGGGTTTAATATTTGAACTTAAGAGGCTGTTAACTTTAATTCAGGTCAGTTAACAGATCCAGTTTTATATATATGCATGCAGTGCTTCTGCAGAGAAAACAGGGAAGAGATGAGAGAAGGATGGATGAAGTCTTAAAGATGGTGAAAGGTAGTGCTCTTGTTCAGAGTATTTGAAACCACAGCTCTGGTCCTGTGAGCTAGACCTGGTAGGCTAAGAATCTGAATCGGTGTCAGGGATGTGGTCCTGTTGAAAGGGTCACCTTTCTTTTGTGTGGCTCATAGAGCCTGTCCAAATTGTCAAAGTGTAGAATGATTTGGGATGAAAGAGATGTTAGAGCTAATTTAGTTCCAGCCCCTTGAGCAGCAACACCTTTCACAAGGTCATATTGCCCATGGTCCCCGTCCAACCTGGCCCTGAATGCCTCCAGTGGTGGGACATCTATAGTATCTCTATGTTAACCAGTGTAAATCTATCTTCTTTCAGTTTAAAGCCGTTACCCGTGTCCTGTTATTATGCTCCATGGCGAGGAGTTCCTCTGCAGCTTTCTTGTAGGTTTGCTTTTTAGGTACTTAGTGGAAGCCTGCCACAGGGTCTGCTCAGAGCTGTCAATTCTTTTGCTGAACAGCCTCACTTCATAGGACAGGTACTTCAGCCCTCTGGCCTTCTCTGGACTCAGTCTAACACCTCCACATCCTTCCTGTGGTGGGGACCCTGGATGTGAAGGCAGCACTGAAGGTATGGTCTTACAAGAGCAGAATAGACACAAACAATCAGAATCATAGAATCACCAAGGTTGGAAAAGAGCTACAAGATCATCCAGTCCAACTGTCCACCTGTCCCTCAACACAACGTCTAAAAGTTCTTTAAATACCTCCAGGGTTGGTAACTCCACCACCTCCCTGAGCAGCCCATTCCAGCGTCTGACCACTCTTTGAAGAAGTATTTCCTAGCATCCAGTCTGAATTTCCCCGGTGCAATTTAAACCCATCCCCACTCACCCTATCACTAATTACAAAAGTGAAGAGGCCAACCCCCAACTCACTACAACCTCCCTTCAGGTAGTTACAGAGAGCAGTAAGGTCTCCCCTCAGTCCCCTCTTTTCCACACTGGGCAACCCCAACATGCTCAGCTGCTCCTCATAAGGGCTGTGCTCCACACCCTCACCAGCTTCATTGCCCTTCTCTGGACACAGTCCAGAGTTTTGATGTCTTTCTTCCAGTGAGGGGCCCAAAATTGAACACAATACTCAAGGTGCAGTCTCACCAGTGCTGAGTACAGGAGGACAATTACTTCCCTGCTCCTGCTGGCTGCACTATCCCTGATACAAGCCAGGATGCCACTGGGCTTCTTGGCCACCTGGGCACACTGCTGGCTTATGTTCAGCCAAGCATCAACCAATGCCCCCAGGTCTACTTCCTCTACACAGTCTTCCAGCCACTCAGACCCAAGCCTGTAGCATTGCCTAGGGTTGTTGTGGCCAAAGTGCAGGACCTGGCACTTGGTTTTGTTGACTGTCATCCCCTTGGCTTCAGACCAGCAATCCAGCCTGTCCAGGTCTCTCTGTAGGGCCTCTCTACCCCCAGGCAGATCAACACCTCCAGCCAACTTGGTGTTATCTGCAAACTGACTGAGGGTGCACTCAGTGCCCTCGACAAGGTCATCAATAAAGATACTGAAGAGGACAGGGCCCAGTACCAACCCCTGGGGAACACCACTTGTGACTAGTCACCAGCTGGATTTAGCTCCATTCAACACCAGGGTGATGGTCTTCCAGCCAGCTCCTTACCCAGAACAGAGTGTACCTGTCCAAGCCACGGGCTGCTAGTTTCTGCAGGAGAATACTGTGGGAGATAGTGTCAAAGGCTTTGCTGAAGTCAAGGTAGAACGTATCATCAGCCTTTCCCTCATCCAACAGATAGGTCACTAGATCATAGAAGGAGATCAGGTTGGTCTAACAGGACCAATCAACTTCCTTGACCGGGTGTCCTTACTGCTTTTGATGCAGCCCATAATACGGTTGTCTTTCTGGGCTGCAAGCATGCTCTGCTGGCTCATGTTGAACTTTTCATCAGTGAATGCTCACAAGCAGGGAGGCAGTCAGGAGAATTGCATCATCTTCTCCTTTTGGCACTTGCCTGCATTTTTCCTTTGTTCCTTTGTATGACCACATTACCATTCGTCTGGTTCTGAACACAAGAGGGAATGTTTGATTTTCTTGATTATAAAACTCAACAGTGAATCCTGTTCCAATACTCCATGAGATGGAAACATCTAATAGGACTTCACTGCTTGCTTCAAAAGCAAAAATCTCCCATGGTACTTCTCAAATCCATCCATAATTAGGTCAGTGCAAACTGTGGAACTTATTCCAGGATGTTTTTAAGCCCTAACATAGGGTTAACAGTTAAACTTCAGTAAGGCAGATGATGAGACTCCATTTTCTTTATACTGTGCTGCCATGTTTTAGGTGTTTCCAGAACACATGGAGTTGCAGGCCAGGCTGCTAGCTGGGCTGCCATAACAGGCCCTTTCATACTGGGGTATGGTTGGTGTCTGTGGAGCTAGGCAGCTGGGTAACTCAAGGATGTAATGTTGGATGTGTCTTTAAAAGAAACTGGGTTTTTAAGTGTTTCATCTCTAGTTACATATTCTACTCGCCTTCTTCCATGGGTGAGGCTCAACTGGAGAAATGAAAGGAGCACTCTGGCTTGAGGTCAGGTGACACATTAGATTAAGTTGTTGAGAAGCTGAAGTTTGAGACAAGAGCCTCAGGTTAGAAGAGGCAAGGTAGGAACTCCTTTTTCATACATATGTTCTAAAAATGAACTAGGGATGGTGGCAGTGTGTTTCTGTGGCTATTTTACCCAGTAAAAAAAGAAAGAAAGAAACTGTCAAGCCTAGCTTTTCATCTATTTCAGGTCAAAGTTACCCTGAGGGCATCTGAAAAGCACTGCATGTGTATCGACAGTCTCAGAAGGTGCCATAGAAAGACTAGGGACGTGGTAAGATGGTGCATATGCAAAATGGTAACAAAACATATGGATATGCTGTGTTACGAGCCTCTAGATGCTTTTGGTATGATGGCCATTGAAACAGTACTGATACAGTTAGCATCCAGCTAAGAACTCTGTCATTTCTGACTTGTTAAATACACGCAAGTATTGAACTGAACACATTTGACCACAAATAAGCTCCTAATTGAGAGAACTTTCCACTGGGAACATTGACTTCTGAAGTATCTGGACCATAATGTGTGGTACCATCTGAAGAAGCTCCAGGGTGATGAGGAAAGGCAAGATTTTGGTCATTTAGATAGTAGAGATTAGCTTTCAGGACCTTGTAGCTGAACATTTTTGCTTACACATTCACAGTCAGTGTAGGAGCTGTGTTGTTCTAGATACAATGAATTTTCGCTGTAAGGCTGAGTAGGGATAAGTTTTACAAAATGGCTACAAATAAAACCACCTGCTGTTTCTAGCCCAGTATACAGTCAGGGTTGGAACTGAGTTCCAAAAAGGCATGCTTTCCTTGTGTGGTCTCACTCTTCTATTTTTAACTCTCTTTGCCATGTCTTGTACTGTGCTCATTCTTCTCTTAGGTAGAGAAAAAATTTGTGGTGACTGCCATATCCAAAGCTTACAGCTTGCCCAGTTTCTTGCTGCAGTGTATGTGCCTTCAGCATGATTGGGCTTCAGCTCCTATCTGCAGAGGGGTAGGCATGGTGATGCTTTTCCTCCTCTCAGCTTACAAAACAGGTCATCTGATTTGGGAAACTGAGCAGTATGTTGGAAATCTAGCAGCTGATCTAGCTTATAAGTAGATCAACTGCTTATGAATAGATTAAATGCTTCATCTGCCTTGCAGAGTAAAATTACTTCTTTTGAAAAACTCTGTCCTGTGACAATTTAAATGTCTTTTGAGAAATTATGACTTCTTTGCCTAAGAATATCTAATTATGTTCATTCATATATCTCTTTCCAGACCTAATGATTTCATTTTTCTTTTGTCAAATGCTATATTATTTCATGTTCATTACTGTCACTCTGATGGTTTCCAAATGACGTAAGGGAAACACCCTTGCTATCAGTTAAACAAACCAAAACACCTACTTCCACAGAAGTGCTGAAGTGCTGGTCAGCACTTCATTCAATTGTCAAAACAATTCAGAATCAACATTATTGATCTCAGAGACATGATCTCTGGAGGCTTGCAGAGTGGATAGAGAAGTGCTGGCTCTGCTGTTTACCAGTGGTGTGCCCAAAGATGGATTTGGCTCTCCAGGGGAGGGTAGCAACCACTTCTGTAAGTTTACCCAGTGGTATCAGTTTTGTATCAGTTATCCATTACAGTTTAAAATGCATCTTTCGTACTCTTTGTTTGTTGCAGGAATTATGGTTTATTCTTTGTCATAAAAACATTTTTCTAAAAGCAGTATGAACAGCTTGCTGTTTTATGTTTTTGCAATGCATTGTGTTGGGTTGGAGGCATTCTTTCCTGCTTATTTTTTCTGTAACATGTCCTCTGGCACTAGTCTGGGGATAGTAGTTACCTGTCTTTGGCCCTATGCAAATCTTTAGTCCTCCCTTGACTGTAATTACTTCTTGTGCAAATCCTGTTATCTCCCTCTATGCTGCTCGTCCACCTTGCCTGGACCAAGAAAACCCAAAACGTTGCATTAGTAAGTACTTGTCAATGCGCTTTCCTGCAGAACTGGCTCCTCTTGTGCTGCTAGCCAAGAGCATTATCACTCTGGCAAGAAATGCACATCTGTCAGAGTGGAGGAAGGGCTCTAATGCATCTCTGCCAACAGTACAGAAAAGCAGCAGAGCTAAGTGTGCCATTTCTCTGCTGCAGCATTGTGGCCTATGTGTGGCTCCATGTGTTGGAAAGGCTGTTTGAAGACCTCATCTGAGGAGAGCTGGTCTGTAGCTGATGGGTGTCATGCTGTGGTTGGGTGGCACTGAAAGGAGCACCATCCGTGGTGCCAAGATCTGTAAAGATGAACTGCTCCATAAAGACAAACTTGAGGGGAGCAAAGAGTAGATTTTTAGAGAAAAGCCCAGAGTGTTTGGAAGGAAGTAGGGAGAGGCCGAAACTAGATTTTTTTCCCTTTAGGTTACTTCATTTGTCTACAGATCAAAGTGATTAGTAAAATGCATTTGAAGTGGAATTTTTTTAGTAAGGCACTTACATTTGTTTGCAAGGCAGCCATGTGTAGTGAAACAGGCTGAGGCCTTTTTTGAGGGAAAATCTTAATTTTCCATTAGTGAGGGGCACTGACCACTGGCCTTCTGTTGCTTGGCTCTAATAAGAAAGAAGGATAAGGTTTGGTCCTTGAAGAAAACAGCTTTTGACAAAAAGGATTTGTGAATGTTAAAATGAAAACAATAAAAGTCGGTGATAAACTGACTAATTTTCATAAGAGCAGGTTTTTGTGGCTTTGTTGTGGTAAAGCAGGTTTCTGGAGCATATTTGTCTCCTTGCAGGTATTGGATGGACACCTGCATGAATGCAATCTAGTGATCAAAGTTTTAAGCTTGGAGCAAGATACCTGGGCAAAAGCATATGTAGTCAAAAGCCAGATGATGCCGTAGTAAACATCATCTCTCATGGGTTTTGTACAACTGGAAGTTGTGTAAAGTCTGACAGAATACCCCTGCTGAGCCCTTTCCTGGCAGCAGTACATCACTGCCTGTGTTTGCCTCCTGACAAATGTAGCATGGACTTGGAAAAGCTGCAAGTAAACTTCAGCTGGGAAGGCAGCTGAGGAAATGGGTTAACCCAAAAGGTCTCTTGTGGTAGGGATCTGACTTCTAAGGCTCTGAAACTGTCAATCAGTAATTTCTGACCTAGTGGTGGACCTGGGACAGGCTCACAGACTGGGCTGAGTGTTGACATGGAGACCTGCATGGGACAGGAAGCAGGTCTGAGTCCAGGCCTGTGGGATTCCAGACATCACCTGTGGCAGTAATGACTTATATTCCCAGAATGTGGGAACAGGACTAGTTAGAGGGGTCAGGTTAGAGTGGTTCTGAGAAGAAATAAAGGAAGAGGGGGACTTGCATGTATCTGCTGAGCAGAGACACCCAAAAATAGAGCACTATGAGTGCCCTCGACGAGTGTGACATGTTGCTGGTGGTGGCAGAATCAGAGGAGAGAGTGGGTGGATGTATTCAGAAGCAAATGAGATGAAATGACTCAGGCTTGAAAAGCATAATATACCTGTCCTGAATTAAGGGCACTATGACAGTGTGTGACATTGTCAGGAATGATGCAGAAGACTGAAATTAAGAAAAACTTAAAAAACTGCAGTTTTTTTTTTTTTTTTTTTTTGCTTTTTTTGAATGGGGAGAGCCTGCACTGGGTTGTTCAGAGAAAATTATGGAAACTGCTATTGAAATACAAGAACCAATGAGGATGATATGTCAGAGTGGAAGAGAGTAATGATAGATCCAGAAATCGATGATGAAGCAATTAAACTCAAGGGTATGAGTTGTTCTAGTGGATGTCCTCTATTACTAAAACCACTGAATGGTAAAGAGTTGCAAACCAATTTGGGTACATAGTTTTTGTGGTAATATTTTAAAGTATTCTGCAGAAGGTCAGGTGCTCTTAACACTGGTGTCAAGCACTTCAGCCTGGTAGGTGATTAGAGTGAGACCAGCCTGGGGAAAGCATGCCTTTCTGAGCACACATTAGAGCAATGTGGTAATGCACAAGGTTCTGCAGGTGTGAGCTTTTTCTTACAGCAGTGGATTGGGAAGAAGGAGATGGAAACAGTGTGCTCATGATGTGCCACACAGCACTGTTATGATGACAGGTCATGTAGACAATTGCTTTGAGATTATCACATTTAGTTTTGGGTCATGACTCTGTCACTTGGTCCTGGGAGCTTATTTTCACTTCCAAAGACTGAAAAGGAAACTTTAGGAAAAGACTTTAGGAAAGACAGGATGGCAAGACATGGTAATGGAGTCACTCTTCATGTGAAAGAGCAACTAGAATGTATTAAACTTTGCTTGGGGGAGGGTGATGTAACAGTGGAGAGCTTGTGGGTGAGAATAAAGGGGCAGGCTAGTGTGGGGGGTCACTGTTGTGGGGGTGTATTTTAGGCCCCCTGATCAGGAGGAGGAAGTTGACGAGGCCTTCTACAAGTGGCTGGAAGTAACCTCTCAATCCCCAGTGCTGGTTCTTATGGGGGACTTCAATTATCTAAATATTTGTTGGGAAAGCAACATGGCCATGGCCAGGTATGTGCGCTCCATACTGTTCCTGCAATGTGTTGAAGATAACTTTTTGATACAGGTGGTGGAGGAGCTGATGAGGAGTGTAGTGTTCCTACTAATAAGGATGGGCTTGTTAGGGAAGTGAAGGTTGGGGGCAGATTGGGGTGTAGCAATCACAAGATTGTGGAGTTCAAGACCTTGAGTGGAAGAAGCAAACCAAAAAGTAGGATTGCTACCCTGAACTTCAGGAGAGCTGACTTGGATCTCTTCTAGGACATTCTTGGAGCTACCCCATGGGTTAGGGTGTTAGAAGGCAAAGGGATCTGTGAGAGCTGGTCAGCATTTAAACAGCTCTTCTTCCAAGCTCAGGATCGGTGCATCCCTATGAATAAGAAGTCAGGGAAAGCTGGTAGGAGACCTGCATGGATGAGCAAGGAGCTCATGCATAAACTCAAAGGGAAGAGGAATGTCCATGAAATGTGGAAAAAAGGGTCTGACTGTTTGGGAAGAATGTAGGAATGTTGTCAGAGCACACAGGGATGTGACAAGGAAGGCCAAAACCAACCTGGAATTGGACCTGGCAAAGGAGATAGGAAGGTTTTAAGTATGTCAACAGTAAAAGGAAGACCAGGGAAAATGTGGGTCCCTTACTAAATGAGGGGAGTGTTCTGGTAATGGGGGATGCTGAGAAGGCAGAGATACCAAATGCCTTCTTTGCTTCTATCTTCACTGTGGGAACTCTCCCTCGGGACTCCTGTACCCTGAAGGTAAGTGAGAGAGTCTGGGAAATGGAAGGCTTCCCTCTGGGAGGGAAGAGATGATCTGAGAGCATCAGTGTACATAAATCTATGGGCCCTGAGGGGATGCATCCCTGTGTGCTGAGGGAGTTAGCAGAGGTGACTGCTGAACTGCTCTCTATCATTGTTGAGAGGTCCTGGAGAATCGGAGAGGTGCCTGAAGACAGGTGGACAGCCAATGTCACTCTGGCCTTCAAAAGGAGCAAGTAGGAGGATCCTGGTAACTACAGGCTGCTCAGCCTCATCTCTGTCTCTGGTGAGGCGAAGGAACAGCTTGTGCTGGGTGCTATTGCCAGGCAATTGGAAGAGAGGAAGGTTATCAGGGGTAGTCAGAATGGATTGAGCAAGTGAAAATTGTTTGATCAACCTGATAGCCTTCTGTGATGTCATTACTGGCTGGATGGATGGGGCAAAGCAGTGGATTTAGTCTATCTTGATTTCAGGACAGCATTTGACACCACTTCCCACAACATCCTTATAACGAAGCTGAAGAAGTGTGGAATAGAGGAATGGACCATGAGGTGGGTTGAGAACTGTCTGTCTGGCAGAGCTCAGAGGGCTGTGATCAGTGGAGCAGAGTCCAGTTATAGGCCTGTACTTGGCAGTGTTCCTCAGGGGTCGGTGCTGGGTCTGGTCCTCTTCAACAGCTTCATCAGTGACCTTGATGAGGAGATAAGAGTCCACCCTCAGCAAGTTTGCTAATGATATGAAGCTGGGAGGAACAGATGACATGCTGGAAGGCTGTGCTGCCATTCAGCAAGACCTAGACAGGATGGAAAGCTTGGCAGAGAGGAACCTGATGTGGTTTAACAAGAGCAAGAGTAGAGTCTTGCACCTAGGGAGGAATGACTGCATGGTACCGGTACAAGTTGGGGGATGAGCTGCTGGAGAGGAGCTCTGAGGAGAGGGACCTGGGTGTCCTGGTGGATGACAGGCTGGTCATGAGCAGTGTTCCCTGGTGGCCAAGAAGGACAATGGGATCCAGGAGTGCATTAAGAAGAGCGTGGCCAGCAGGTTGAGGGAGGTGATCCTCAACCTCTGCTCTGCTCAGGTGAGGCCTCACCTACAGTATTGTATCTGGGTTTCCTGGTGCAAAAAAAGACAGGGATCTCCTGGAAAGAGTCCAACAGAGGGCCACAAAGATGATAAAGGTCTTGAAGCATCTCCCTTCTGAGGAAAGGCTGAGAGACCTGGGGCTGTTCAGCCTTGAGAAAAGAAAACTCAGAGGGGATCTGATCCATGTCTGTAAATACATAAGAAGCGGAAAGTAAAGGGATGAAGCCAGACTCTTCTCTGCAGTGTGTGGTGATAGGATGAGGGGAAGTGGCCACAAACTGAAGGATAGGAAGTTCTGCACAAGTATGTGTGGGAACTTCTCCACAGTGCAGTGATGGAGCACTGGAGCTGCACACAGAGGTGATGGAGTCTCCTTCTCTGGAGCCATCCAAGACCTGCCTGGATGCCGAGCTGTGCAACCTGGTCTGGGAGCTGCTTTGGCAGGGGGTTGGACTCGATATCTCTGGAGATCCCTTCCAACCCCCTACAGTTCTGTGATTCTGTGAAAAGTGCTCTTTACCTCCTTTTACTTTTGTTTCCAAACAGCAAAACGCTTTACCACTTTGTCCTAAAGCCCCAATCTTCGTAGGTGTAGCAGTTTTAAAACTAAAACTCTACAAAATGTCTGTTCTCCCATTGTCATCTACCAATCTTGCTGAAAGTGTGGGGAATTTTTTTGTCTTTTCTTTTTTTCCCAACAGAATCTTGTACCGGCTTGGTTCTTACTGGGATTTCCTTTAGCATATTTAAGCTCATATCTTGGTAGCTCTCAGTGTACTGTTGCAGATAAATTGGTTCAGTATCCTTACTGTTCTGTGCACTAATATTGTCCACTGTGGTTTTGTGTTGTACTTAGTGATGCTATAGGAAAGGAAGGCCTGTCAGCAGGACTGGTAGAGGCGTGATACCAGGGCTGTCCCAAGGGAAGTGTGAGGAATGTGTGGTGGTGGAGCTATGACAACCACCTGTTTGGCAGGCTTCACTGTAAGAGCACGCTGTGTGTTGTTAAATGGTCATAAGTGGTGTTAAGAGTCTTTCCTGATATTCCTGTCCTAAAAGATAATAACAATCCTGGAAATTATTTTTTAAGAGATTTTTCTTGTTTTTTGTTTTTGCTTTTGGCAACAGAACCAAGACAGCTGATGTGTTCAGGGTGGGTGCAGTGACGCCTGCAACTTGTCTGTGCTACAGTACTTGAAAGCAGCAGATCCCTTATCCAGTCATTCACTGCACAGCTCATCTGAATAATCTGCGAGGGAGAGAAGATTCTGGGAGTTAATTAAATTTGAGTCTCAGAATTGTGTGCAAACAGATTAAATCATTTTATTTATGTAAATGGAGACAGAAGGAGCGAATTTCCGGCAGCTGCCCTCAGTTAAGAATGGTCAGCTCAGCCACTCCTTTCCTTTCAGTGTGGATCTAGAAAATACAGACTTCTGCACCTCCATTAGCCTAGAGAGCTGTGTTTGACATTGATACTAAAGCTTTGTGTGCTCTTCTGTTAAAGTAATGCAAATTCTGTAAGTTAAACAAGCAATTATATTTTTCCCAGAACTGGGTAATAACTCTTCTGTAATGGCTTCTGACCACTGTTTTTTCACGTGCAACCCTTCACAAAGCCTGTTTATCATTGCATTCACTGAAGACTGTAAAGAAAACTTTGTTTCCTTTAAATGCGAAGAATAAGGGTGATGATACAGATGATAAAATGATGTGAGGAGACTGGAAGGAGTTCTGAAGTAAAACAGAGAGGAAGTATGAGAAAAAGGAGAGTTTGAAACAAACAGCTGTTAGAGAGCAGAACCAAGCTGCATCTTAGCTTTTTCTTTTCCTTCAGTGTCTGCAGTCTCCCAAGTGCTGTTTGCTTACTGCCATGCAGGAGAATCAAGAGATGGGTGATACTTAAGAGCAGCACAGGGATACTAGGAATTTTAGGCATGAATAGTTGTTAGCTACTATGAGAAAGAACAACTGTATCCCAGCCAAGGATGAATGTGTTTGGTTGTGTGAGGTGAGCATCTGTGAGAAGAAAAAATGATACTCTGTCTTCATGTGCTGGTAGGTATTCTGGAGAGAATATGGGCTACAGATGTAGGAAGCAGTTCGTTAACATTACTTCGAAGTGGCACTAGGGCAGAGGGGAGAGATGCATGGTTTGTTTCACTAGAATGGTGCCTAAACCAGAGGGAAAGGTTGTTCTGAATGCTGTTCATATATAGCTGTTTTCAAAGTGACCTTGTTTCCATGTCTAGACAAAACTCAAGCACTTTTTTAGCTAATTTGTGCCTACACGCAACTTCTCTTCAGGGCTTTCTCATTTTCTTTCAGTGTTCTATCTGGTAGTCTGCTTCTATGGATAAAGTAGGTCTAATGAAGGAGTGCAGCAAAGACATCTCTATTTCTAGGGGAAAGAGCACAGATCAGCTATTAATAGTGAATTATACCAAGCTGAGTGTTTGCAGTTCGGAATCTTCTTAATTGTTGGGAAATAACAGCAAATTTCGAAGCATTGCAAGCCACGTACTATAGAATCACAGAATGACTTGTGTTGGAAGGGACCTTAAAAAACCCATTCAGTTCACTACCACCATGGGTAGTGTTGCTGCCCACTAGATCAACTGGGATGCTTTTTGCTTGTGGAAGGCTGAAAACAAATATAAAGCAGCTTTTCTAAAACAAAGGCACTGACAACTGGCTTATGGTGCTGCTTCCTGATACAAATTAAAGTTTATTTTCTATTATAGGTTTATGCATTTGCAGTATGTACTTTATTCAGCAAGTATAGCTCAAATAGGAAAAACAACTTTTTGGCCACTCTCCTTTTCTTAAGCTGAATATGCAATATCTGAATTCTGATTAAGCCAAAAATACTTGAACTGCCTGATGAATTTCTCAGAACTGTATGATATAAATTTATAGTGTAAAGGCAGGACAGTTTGTTAAAAAGGGGCCCTATTTCCAGAATGTGATGAGTCAGACTACTTTAGTCTTGCAAGATGCAGAAAGAAATGGCAAATGCGTCAACAGCAGTAAAACTGGATTTCGAGCATTTGGGGTTATTTTTTGCAAAACTAGAGGTTATCAGCAAGTTAACAGAATAACTGCAAAAGCAGCAGTCACCTGCAAAGTACTGGAAAACAGATCAAAAGAGACAGCTCTCAAGTGCAGCTCAGGCCATCTTGCTAGGTTCAGACTGCTGCTTCCTATTGCGTATTTGTGTTCGTACCCAGGTGCTGGAAAAGCACAGTACTGCTGATTTGTGTTCATGTTCTGCCCAACTCTAGAGTGTTTTCTGAAGGGCTGCACCTATAGGCAGCTGGTCCCCTTGTTTTTACTCTAAAATGAGATACCTTGCACAGCTCCTTTGGAATGATGGTGCACTACAGTTTTCAAACTTGCTCTTCAGTTTTTCATGACAGCTTTGAAGTTTTACTCCATCTTAAAATATTTTGTTCCTGGCTGCTTTGTATCACCTAGAGATTCAATACTTTATTCACTTTCTTAAATGTTTAGGCTTTTCTTTTTGAACTGGAGTATGGAAAATCATCTTATCTGATTGCATTTAATATAAATTAAAATGCTCTTCTTCCCTCAGAACTTTTCTGAAGTTTACTAAACTGGCTTTTCTGAGATATGGCAGACTTTCTTCATTGCTTTCCCTTGTTCAAGGGACAAAGCTCACCTAGTTCCAGCTTCCCTGCTTTGGGAAGGAATACCTCCCTCTAGAGCAGGTTGCTCGAAGTGCCATCCAGCCTGGCCTTGAATGCTTCCAGAAAGGGGGCACTGACAACCTTGCTGGGCAACGTGTTCCATATCTTCTTCCTAACATCTAGTCTAAATCTACCCTTTTCCAGTTTAAAACCATTTCTCTTTTCCTGTCACTACCTTCTTTTATAAGAAGTCCCTCCCCAGATGTCCTGTAGGCCCTCTTCAGGTACTGTAGAGCTGCTGTAAGGTCTCCCTGGTGCCTTTTCTTCTCTAGGCTGAATAGCCCCTGCTCTCTCAGCCTGTCCTCTCTAGCCCTCTGAACATCTCTGAGGCCCTCCTCTGGACCTGCTCCAACAACTTCATGTCCTTCTTATGTTGGGAGCCTCAGAACTGGATGCAGTACTCCAGGTGGGGTCTCATGAGAGCAGAGTAGAGGGGCAGAATCACCTCCCTCGATCTGCTAGTCATACTTCTCTTGACTCAAACCAGGATACAGTTGTCGCAGAGGTGAGGCTGACTGGCCTGTAGTTCCCTTCTTTTTTTCCCTTCTTCAAAGTGGTGGTTATGATTCCCCTTTTCCAGTCAGTGCCAGCTTCATCAGACTGCCATGACCTATCAAGTATGATGGATAATGGTTTGGCAGCTTCATCTGCCAGTTCCCTCAGAACCTATGGATGGATCTCATCAGGTCTCATGGACTTGTGCCCCTTCGTGTTCTTTAGATAGTCTTGAACCTGATCTTCACTTACAGCAGACAGATCTGCCTTCTCTAAGTTTTTACCATTGCTTTCTGCAACTTGAGGCCAACAAGTCATTGAGCACCTCACCTTTCTCCATATCTATCTTGACCAGGTCTCCAGTTTCCTTCTGGAAAGGGCCCACATTTTCCCTGACCTTCTTTATATCACTGGTTTTTAAAAAATAAATTAAAAAAAACCAACACAACTGTTAGAATTTCTTTTTGTTCCCCTTTATGTCTGTGACTAGATTCAGTTCTGCCTGGATTTTAGTTTTTGTAACCTGATTCCTGACCGCTCGGACAACTTCTTTGTAGTCCTGTGTAACCTGCTGCTTCCACTCCTTATAGATGTTTTGAGCTTAAGTCCAGGAGCTCCTTGTTGATCCATGAAGGCTTCCTAGCATTCTTGACTGTTTTCTGTTTTCTTGTATGCATTGCTTCTGGGCTTGGAGGAAATGGACCTTGGTACCAACCAATTTTCTTGAGTCCCTCTTCCCTCCAGAGCTTTTCTCCCTTGTCACCCTGCCAAGCAGTTCCCTGAAGTGCTCCGAGTCTGCTCTCCTGAAGCCCAGAGTGGCAAGCTTATTGGATACCCTCTTTCACACCCTCATAATTTTGAACTCTAACATTTTGTGGCCACTACAGCCAAGGTAGCCCTTGGGCTTCACATTACTCAGCAGCCCCTTCCTGTTGGTGAGGGCAAGGTCTAGCATAGCACCTTTCCTCGTGGGTTCCTGTACTAGTTGGAAGTTCTCATCAGCGCATTCCAGGAACCTGTTCAGTTTCTGGTTCACTTCTGTGTTGTCCCTCCGACAGATATCAGGGTGGTTGAAGTCCCCCATGAGAACCATGAAGGTGCTCCTATCTGTTTATAGAGAGCCTCATCTGCTTGGTCTTGCTAATCAGGCAGCTCATAGCAGATTCCCACTATGATGTCTCCTCCCCCCACCTTCCCTTTAACCCTAACCCACAAGCTCTTTGTTAGCTCCTTGTCTATCCCCAGGTGAGCTCCATGGACTCCAGGTGGTCATTGATGTAGAAGGCAGCACCCCGCACCTTCTCCCCTGCCTGCGTTTCCTAAATAGCTTATAGCCACCTATTCTTGCATTCCAGTCATGAGAGTCATCCCACGATGTCTCAGTGATGCCAGTGGCATCATAGTCTTGTAGGCACGCACACACTTGTGATTTCTCCTGCTTGTTCCTCATGCTTCATGCATTGGTGTACAGGCTCTTGAGTTGGGCTCCAGTTCAGTCTGATTTACCAACAAGAGTTCCCTTATCCTGAACTTTAGGTGCTGTCTTACTGGCATGTGATCCTACTCTAGGCTTAGGGCATCCATTACCATTGTCAGCCTCAAAGTGCAATGATTTGACCCCTGGCAACTCTAGTTTAAAGCCCTTGTGATTAAATTGGGAAGTCATCATCAATGAGTTTCTTCCAAAAGTGGGTGGGAGGGATGACAGGAAGCCTTAAAGATTCAGGGTTTCAATCTGAGTGAACTCGCATGGTGATCTACTTTGTTTATTTCTATCTGCAGGGAGACAAACTCATTTTTTCTTTGTACCTCGTTTATGTCTTCTTCAGTATTTAGAAGAAATGATACTGATAGATATGATAGAAGAAGAAATGATAGAAGAAATAGCTGAGGGGGCTAGAACAGCAACAAACATTTTAAATTTTAAAATGTATTCTTCTAGACTTTTAGATGCGAATACTCTGATATAGATATTAACTCTTACATTGATTGCATGATTATAGATTCTTTGAGCTGACGAACAAGGATTTAACCCCAAAATTTTGAGAATGAAGTGCAAGCAACAGTTACCTACTTCTGCCTGTTTGGTTGCACTTTGTGAGGGGCAGCCTTGGACCAATCATTTTACATATTTATTGTCGTTTCTAAAAACTACATCAGGCTGAAAACATATCATGTCTTCTGCAGTGGGTTGAATGCCCAGTCCACTATGGTTCTGTAAAATCCATGCACACCCACCTGCTATATGTGGTAAAGTCAGTAAGTGGAGACATTCAGTCAGTGATAATTTTATAGGATGTAGAATTTTAGTGTCATTTGTGTACCTATGATCTTTTTTGGTTGATGGTTACTCTGTAGTATATCTCCTTAAAAGTTGCAAGGTATCATCCAACATTGTTCATCTGGTATCTTGTATTACTACCATCTTATTTCAAATGCCTACATTGCTCTTTTGAGAAGACTACTACTTTATATGGTAGGTAAAAGAATACAGTGTTCAGGTGGTTTGTCTTTCTCTGTCCAGCCTCTTCACTGAGCTGTTGCACTGAGCACTAAGCGCTGCCAATATTGATGACTAAAACATAAATGATAATGGAGTCTTGTAGTTTTACGTTAGTATTTTGTACAAATGATCTTGAATTTCACAAGCAAAATTATAGGAGAAAGATTTCTAAATATTGTTTTTCAAAACTTTTCTTGTTTATAATTTGAATATAATATTCCATTAAAAATTCAGAACAAGCAAATTTCAGGATAGCTTATTAGACTGTATGCAAGCTAATTTTATCTTCAGAATGAAGTGTTTGAATGGCAGTCTTTTGTGTGTGTACATTTGCTTAAGGCCTGCTTTTGTAAAAAAGCACTCTGAAAAATGTGCTTCTACCAATAAACATTTTAGCAATTTCCCATATTTACATTTTTCAGCTCCAGGAGAATGTGGTACATTCTTTACTAAATAATTAGCTCAGCCAAGGAAATCAAGTTTTGTTGTTTCTGACTAAATGTACCAAAAACTATTTACACTTCACATTTATGCAAATAATTGAATCTAGAGCTAAGCAAAGGATAAAAGGCTTTTATTATCTGTTGAAGTTGTTCATGTTTGATAGTTTAAGAAACTTTAGTCTTGCAGTTTTGGTGTTGCTGTTTCTTCTCGTATTTGACTCCGTGCCTCATTAGGACTGCATAAATCACAAAGTTGAGCTATGCACGTTGTTTTGCTCTGTTGTGTTAACTGAGCTTCAGTCTACTCAGGCACTTGCATATAAAGTTAAGCACATGCATATTAATTCCACTAAATCAGAGGAGATTATTGCCTACTTGAATGTTTTGCTGAATTGGATGCTGAGTGACTGTAGCTTTTCTGGTACAATTACAACTGTTGCACGTAGCTGGTGCTGTTTTCAGAGGCAGAATTATGCCAGATAAGACTTGGTGATATCACTGAAAACATACTAAAACTTTTGAAATGGAAACATTTTCTCATTTAAAAGTAAATTCTAAGAAGACTATTGTTGCTAATCACAAGCAAAGGAATTTAAATGGAAGTCCTTACAATAAACATTTTCTTTTCCTTTTAGCTTATTAAAATTCCCAAAGTTGATCACCCAAATGAATCGCATACATTTAACTTCTACTTGTCAAATGTTGGCAAAGATAACCCTCAGGGAAGCTTTGACTGTGTCCAGCAAACTGCCTCAAGGTAAGTTTCACTTAACATTTTGTTTCATGGTGAGTTTAAGCAGATTCTGTGGCTTTGAGCATGTAGCAAAAATCTTTAACAGATGCATGCTCTTAGTGATGTACTGCAGTAAAAAGAAAGAAAAACAAAATTCCTTGCATATTTTTTTGTTAATCGTATCTACTTGGATTTACATAGAGTTCTTGTACTTTTTGCTTTAAAATGAAGAAGCTTTGAGGACTTTTCCACCTCCTCTTGCTATTTTTAAAAGCAACTTCAGTATCATTCAAACTAGACCAGGTCCTTTCTCCAGCCATATGTAAATATAACTGTCAGCATGCTAGCAGGATAGCCATAATGTATAGTTGACTGACTTTAAGAAACACATAGATCAGTGGCCTTATCCATAGCTGCATTACTGCTGCATTTCAGAGCCCAACATAGTACAACAGCACTTCATCCTGGTTCATTTCAGTCAAAGTGAAAAGTGTTGATGTCTTAACTAATAGAAACACAGTATTTTCTTAGCTATATCAGATTTGCCTCAGCCCCTAAAATGGTGCATTCAGTGCAGTATTGATGTGAACAATTGTCCATCTTGATTGTTAGGAAGTTGCAGGTAGATTTTATGTATTCCTATTGGAAGCCACTCATGCATGTCTCAGAAAGGTGCTAATCATGTTTGTGGTCACAGAAAAGCTTCTGCCCTCACTCTGGAAATGTGGGATTTGTCTAGATAGAGAATTTTGCCAGCAATATGAAAATGAGCTGATTAAATAGCTTTCTGCCTGACAGAAGATCTCTAAACATCCTCCTCCTCTTTGTTAGTTCTCTTCTGCTACAAAGCAGCCTTTCTGTGTAACTGATGGAACTAAAAGCTGAATGATTTAGTGGTTTCAAGCTTGGAGCAGTGTGTTTTGGTGTTTCTTTTTTTGTTTAACTTGTGTCTGAAAGGGGTCAGACAGCTGCTGAGTTGCAAAGAAAGCCTGCAGGAGTGCATGTTGGGCTGAGAGGTCTTGCTTCTTCTCCTTTCTGTTGTCTCATTGAAAGTTCTGCACGCCTATTGCAGTGGCCGGTGTACTGAGCTGCTGCCAGCTCCCGATTAGAAAACCTTTAATAGACCTTGAGGCAAGCCATCATGGAAGACTTGTGATTCTTCTGGGAGGTACCTCATCAGGCTCATTACGTAGGAAACATACAGGGGTCCCCACTTCTGACTCCAGTGTTTCACCAAGCATCTCCGTGGGCTCTTTGTTGTTTGGAAGGGAGCAGCTTCAGTTAAACTGAATTCATGTCATAAATAAGACTAAATTTAAGCACTTTTAGAAACAATTCTGAGTAATATGCCTATGTAATTTGAATGTGGCTGTGCAAAATCTAATTCAGATAAGCTTTCACCATTTCCTGTGTAGTCAGCTCTCAGTCTATCCAAGTATTTTATGCAGAATCATTTAAAAAATAATTCATAAGGGACCACCAGAGAGTACTTGGTTTCCTGCTGAAGGTGGGTCTGGCTTCAAAACTGGCTCAAATTTTGCAGTCCAGTCTACAGTAGGTTGCACAGTGCCCTTGATTGGTGCTCAGATGCTCCCATAGTGTAAACCTTTTCTTAGCTCTCTTCTGTCTGTTCTTTGTCTGGAACATTTCAGAACTGGTCTGGGAGCTGTACCATGCTCTAGGCCTGCAACAAGGGTGCCCTTATCTTCTTGACTTCATGTCAGGTCGCAACAATTTTAGAAGGTGGAAGCATACCACAAGTCGCTGACCAGTGCATGTTGCTTTGGTGTTGGTGATGGTCCTTCTTGAAATATTCAATCTCTATGGTGCATAAAGACAGCAACATTCAAGGAAATATTCAGTAGATATAACATGTGCTCTAGATGGCAAGAACTATTTTCTATTGTAAATGCTGTGATTTCAGAGCAGGAAATAATGCCAAAAATACAGCTTTGGGCTTTGGTTGGACAAAATTGTGGCTGTATCATCTTGAAATACTATGCAATGGCTTGGCTTGGTCCACCTTTGTGACTTTCAGATGCAACTTGGTAAGTTAAGAAATGAGATGCTAAATGTTCCACAACATTTCTTCATGGAACCTTTACCAGTTGGCTCAGAATGTATTGGGCTAGTGCAGCCTGGCATCCTTTCTCTGTTCGGAGGTGTTGCCAAGGTGAGTGCTGCACAGAAGAACTGTTAACACCTGTAATCTCTAAATCAGGCTAAATTAAGTTGCTATTAGGCTATGTAGGCTACAGATGCGCTCATCTGGCTGAGCGTGTTGCACAGTAAGAATGCATTTAAATTTGTCCAGGAGAAATGAAGAAACAGTTCTGGGGAATTTCTCCTTCTTCACTTGTTTTGGAACTGTGTCAGCACCTCTGTTCATGAGCTACTGCTGATGTATGCAGCTTTTGCGAACTCATGACAGAAATCCTAGAGGACTGTGCTCCTTCTGAAACCTGATGCCCACCTCAACTTTGCTGAGGAGATACCATACCTGGCCTTGCATTCTTTCCTGTTGTGCAGGGCTTTGGTCTGAGTGTCCCTATACTAAATATAAATCTCCAGAGAAACAGATGGTTGAACTGTAAATGCTATAGAAACACCAAGTCAGCAGAGTTATCTTGAAGCAGTTCAAGATAGCAAATAGCATGTGAGCTTTAGGGGAGGTCTGGCTTACCTCTCTTGAATCTTGGAGGGACTTAAACGGTGATGGGCAAGTCTTTGTCAGGCAGAAGAAGCAGGTGACTTTCAAATGTGTACTTAGCTAAGTGCTGAGCATGACTTGAGAAGGCTGTAAGGCATGGGTATCCAACTTGTTCTTGCCTGGGCCATTCTGACTGAAGAGGAATTGCATTGGGCTGCGTTTACATGTTACTCCACAAGTAAAGTCTCCTATTTATTTCCATGGAAACTCAATGGATACAAAGAACACAATAACTCTATTTGATAGAGCAAATTCTCTGCTACTAAACCCTCTTTTTCAAAACAATCTCCGCCATTAGCTGTGCAGATGAACAAGAGCCTGCCTGCTTTGATTATAAAAAAAAAAAAAAAATCTGCGCCAGCAGGCATGACCCACTGTCACCACTGCTGAAGTTTACCATCCACCACCTCTCTGTGCTCACATCCACTGTTTATTCTCCATAAACATTCAGCAAGCATCAGTGAATGTCAGTAAGTGCCTTTTTTTTCTACAAGGAGGAATTCAATCCCACACCTTTACTTCATCCGCACATCTATGCCTAATGCCATTTGGTCAGATTGTCCCTCTGTTGCCAATTGTTGCACAGCAACAATGTGTAATGGGATACTGGTGGGAAGGCCCAGCCTCTGCTACCATACCAACATCATCATCTTCCTCTGATATTATGGGCCAACATCATAAAATAGGAGGCATTACTTTCGGAGCAGCCCTCATAGAATACAATGTTATTAAAATTATTTATTATTTAAATATTAATTTTAATATATTTCTTAAAACCTTAAAAAACTGAGTGTAACAAAACCATAAAACTAGTGGGCTATTCAACCATGTCTTTGTGAAACTGATGCGTCAGTTGGGTTTGATGGCAGGAGGCACAGTTCTCAGTGAGGTCTCAAAATCAGTAGAGATTTTTGATGAAATTTTTCTCTTTCTGTGCTTCATCCTTGCAAGTAGTTGTTCACAAATGTCCATACTGCCAAAAAGTGATGACATGAATAAGGTGTGATTGTGAAGCGAGGGATGTTTCTCTCCATTAAGAGAGGGATTGTGAAAGTCTGGTAAAAAGACACGTTCAGATTTTTTAGTTGAACGTCTCATTGCAACACAGTACATTCCCTTTTGGCAGTCATGAAACCTGTTCTCAACCTCCTTTATCAAAACTGAAAGCACAGCTGTGTATTCTTTGCTATTCAGAGCCCTGTGTTTAGCCAATGCGTGCAATTATTTGCCATCACTTTAGTCAGCGCTGCACAGCACTGCTCTCCCCATGCCCTGCTTTCAGTCCACACTGCATTAATAGCACACCAATATTTTGGTTATTGCTGAGCAATGGCTGTGTGCCCGGGGCCTCTCCACTGTGAAGCGCTGCCTTTATGATGGCATGGGGTAGGAGCTGGGCTACATGCAGCCTGTGACTGCTTTAGTTTGCATTGTAACCTGAGTAGTTTGCAGTAGTTTTTTTGTATACCAACTTATACTATCCTGAGCTTGTCTCTTGAATGTGATTATATGAGAATACTGTGAATATACTGACAGATAACATTGATAAAACGTCGATGTTTGGTTTGTAGAATGACTTGAAGCATATATTACCTAGCGGTGAGAACTGAAAAACATTTTTTTTTGCCTGTTAGCGCAGGTTTTTAGGTTTCTGATACAACCATACTTCTAGACTTGAAATAGTGCTTGGGCTCATTTTTTTTCAATGTTTTTATAGTTCTGGAGCCTCACAACTGAGTAGCCTGGGACTTATACAGAATAAAATTACTGTATGTGCAACAAATGATTCCTATCAGATGACCAAAGAGCGCATGACCCAAGCAGAAGAGGAATTACGCAATCGAAGTGCAAAGGTTATTAAGCCTGGTGGACCATATTTAGGTATGGTTGTATTTCCTTTTCTACTAGATGTCTGTAAGTTTTCAAACTCAGTAACTGGTCCTTTCATCATATTGTTAGCAAAGTTTATGTGTTCAGAAGACTCAGTTTTAGGTGGCTCGCTATCATATTGCAGATTTAAAATCTGTTGTTGCATGAAAGGTTAGTTTTAATTTTCCTCCAGAAAACCAGCTCTTCCTTCCTTATTCCTATATTATCTGGCTGGTTAAAATTTTGACTATTGAGGTGCAGGGTTTTAATTTCCCACACACATACCTTTCATGTTTTAGTAACTCATATTTTGGTCTTGTAACAGCACTTTAGAATACCGTGCTAAACCAATACTTGTAATAAAAAAAATAACATCAAGGATATCTCTTACACAAATTTGAGTACTTGCTTTGAAAAAACGTGCTTTTCATACATGCTATTTGGATTTTGTTTATGCCACTATCATGAATGAGTGACTGTTACTCTAAGACTTTTTTTTTTTTTTTGGTAAAAAAATTCTAGAAGTAAAATAACTCTGTCATTTGTGTGTGGATTTAATCATTTTGTGCAGAACAAAAAGCACAAGTGACACTGCATCTTTAAATCATTTTGAGGACTGTTTCTCCAAGGAGCATGAAGATGATTGGAGATAGAACCCTGATGAGCATGCAGTGCCATGGCAGGACGTGGCAGTGAGCCAGACAGGCCACATCAACCTCTGTGCAGTAAAAGCCAGCATGGCTTTGTCTCTGTGATGGTGCAGACACCCCTGCCATGGCAAGCTGCATGTTCCTGTGCCTTGTCTTGTCTACAGAACCTTCTTAAAATAGCAAGATGAGGAGCAAGTGGCCTCTGTTGTGGGAATAGTGCTGGGCATGGGTTAATGCTGGGACTGGGATGTGCACTGTCCAGGCTGCAAGGTGAGAAGTGCCACATTGCTCTATGCTGCAACAGCTTCTGCATGGAGAAGCTCTGTTTTACATGGGTATCATCTGTGATCTTTGTGGTGGTTGCTTAAACAGGCTCCACGTGGATGTTTTAAATTACATAAATGGGGTCTGAAGGTGAACAGCGGGAGAATGATGGTGTTTGGGGGTGCTTCTGTCTCAAGCTGGCATAGGCAAAGAGAGGACAGGACAGGGTTAAATTCCTACTGAGGTACGAAGGGTGGCTTTTAGCATGCTTCAGGCAGCTCAGGTTGGGAGCTGGGGCTGTCACTCATGGTAATGTCTGGTTATGTTTTCAGCTGATCTTTTTCAAAGTGATTTGTAGACATAACTTCAGAAGTTGTTTGCTTGAATGCTGCATACGCTATCTGTAGTGCCAGGGGTGCGTATCTAAATTGTGTTTACCTTGACACAACACTTCAAATGCATTAGTACATAACTGGCAAGTTCATGTTGCTCTAGAAGCATAGTCACGTGTGTTTTTTGTGGTTAGGTTTGTTCTTGAAAACCAGAAGGGCAAAACCTGGAGGTAGAAAGGTTATAGAGATTTGGCCTTCACTGCAGAATGGCAATAAAGTTTCACTGTTCTTGGGAATAGCAGTATGTAAACACAGCCATGTGCTGTTCTCTTTCCTGTGACTCCAGAAATTTCCTGAATTCCAAGCATTGCTGATGGAAGAGAGGTAGAGCTGCAGTTCTTATGACACATTCTCACTAGCCTCCCTCATAAACCAAACACGAGTTGTTAGCAACTGAAAAATGCCTTGTTTGTCTGACATCCTCTGGTGGATTGCAAGTAATTCACTTCTTGTGATTTTGTGTAACGTTGCAGGATTTTTGTTTGTTTGTTTCCTGTTCTATAGCAAATGCTATTTAAAAACAGAGTTGAGAAGTGGAGGGCTTTTCCTGGGAAACTCAAGTTACTGGCTGAGTGCTGTTGCTTTTAACATTCTGGATTCACTGTTTGCAAATGCTTGCATTGTTCTTCCAGTTGAGAAATGTGTTTTTGTAGAACTTGATCCAAAATGCTCTGCAGGCTTTCTTTTAAAACTTATTTGTCGTGGTTCCAAGAACAGTTCGATTTTGTTTCTACCAAACTTGATGCCACGTATATGGCCATGTGTAATAAGAAGGGAGAACTTTCCTCTTTCAAATTGAGTAGGTCTGGTGATGAACATCAGGTTGGTAGTCTCTTTAAGCAGCAGTGCTATTGTTTGTTTAGTCTTGGTCTTCCTTGGCATTAATGATGAACGCTTTAATTGTACAGAAGACTTTTTCTTCAAACTGCATTCTTCCAAAAACAATCTGATTGATTTTATTTACTACTTAAGATCATAAACTGGAAAAATAATAAAATCAGCATCAATTTAGTTTTACCAGTAAAGTCTTCCTAACGATATAACTGATTTACCTGATTTTTATTGTATTGAATAAGTTCTGAATTCCTACCTTAATGCATCTTTCCTCTGTATATTACCAGTGGATCTTAAAATGCTAACCAAACACAGTTCTTACAGATTATCTGGCCTAGTGACTTCTTTAAAATCAGCTTCATTGTCTTCTCCCAAACTCATGCATAACGTTTTATTTTTTGACCCTTAATTTAGGAAAAAGAGTACAGATAAGAAAAGCGCCACAAAGCATTCCAGATCCTGTGCCTGAAAGGAAGAGGTCAACACCCATAAACCCAGCAAATACAATAAAGAAGACTCATGCAAACAGTGGTGTTTCTCAGCGACCATACAGGGACAGAGTGATTCACTTACTGGCCCTGAAGACCTACAAGAAACCAGAGTTACTTGCTCGTTTGCAGAGAGATGGTGTCAACCTGAAGGATAGGAATTCCCTTACAGCTATCCTGCAGCAGGTGAGATCATGGTTTCCAGCTTTTTTTTTTTTTTACTCCTGCTATTCTTTTAGTATGTGTTATGGTATGTGTTACTCCCATATTTAAATAAGAACATAATAAACACCTTATATAAACCTCTCACCATTTAAGTGTTTCAACTGACTTTATGCACGTGCTTCAAAATGCAAAGTGAGGAAAGTAAAGATTAAAAGATATGTGGGGGGTAGTTTTGTTTTGCTGGGGTGGCAGGCAGCAATTAACTATATTTAGCTTTGTTGCTCCTAATGCCTTTTTTTCCTCCCTCTGTTGAAGAGGAAACTGCTGAACTAGTTAATTAAGAGTACCTGACCATTCTTTCTCTCATTTGCTTGATGTAGCTCTTCATAGTATGAAATATTTCTTGCCCAAAATTTATGTGGATCAAAGTCCAGTAGTGAACTGAGTTATTATTTCACATGTATGTAGTTGGTGTGCTGTAGATGGTCTGTGCCTGCTCTTTGGGATCTGACTGGACTGTGATTCAGTGGAGGGACTCTTCTCAAACAGTAAATGAGAAAGACAGTGGTCTCAATTGGGGAGCAGAGACCTGCTCTGCTATCGTGTGGATTCTGTCCTTATCTTTCTTGCAGGCTTTTTTCCTGCATGTTAGTTTTCCAGTGCCCCTTTGAGTTGAGTTCCTGTTGCATTTCTGTATCGTATTCATCAAAATCTTCAGTAGGCCTGTAGCATGATGTAGATGAGCCATCTAAGCTCTGTCTTCAAGTGTGTTGCATACTGCTATTTTTAAATGAAATAGTTCTGATAAGGCTCATTAAAATAGCCTACAATGTTTTTAATACTAATTATTCTTGTAGACTCTGGCTGTATTGTGCATGCAAAGTGGGAGTATTTCCTGTGCATTTAGAATAGTTTTGAAAACTACTACCATGATTATCTCAGTATTTATGCAGTTTTATTCATATACTGAACTTTTAAAAAGTGGTTGTTCAAATAAGTTTTGCTGTCCGGAACAGTTTGGGTTTTTTTTGCTTTCTTTTTTTACACCTCAAAGTTGTGCCATGTTCTTAAATATGAATTTAATCAACTTCATAAATAATTAATTTTATATTTTAAGTTCCACAAGCTCAGCTTACTAGAGTAAAAAAATGTATAACAATGGTTTTCTTTTCCATTATTTTTGGCAATGTTTAGAGACTTTCTTGGAGTCTCTTTTTATTATGTGGTGTGAGTTGCCTAAAGGTATTAGTTTGCATTCAGAAATCAAGACATTAGCAGCACTACACCATGAAGAGCCTTGTTGACATTTTTTTTGTCTTCATTATTAGTTTTCTAGGAGCCCAAAGACAGGAGCCAAAACTGAGTTCTCATATTCATAGACTTCATTATCTTAGAATACTGCTTTAATTCAGATTTAGCAAACAGTTCACAAATATGCTGTTTTCTTTACTTTGAATTATTTTTAAGCAGAGGACACACACACACACACATAAGTTAACTATTTATCCACAGTGTCAATAAAATCAGGTACGAGAATGTGTCAGAAAAGACAGCAAAAAACAAATTACTCTTAACCCACTAACACATTTAAATCCTCCTTTTTCATTCACACCTTTTAATAGTAAACATTATAGAAGAGAAAATACTCGAAGTAGCACAAAGTGGTGGTGGTGGTGTGTGCAAAGTGGGAGTTCTGTATGGGACAAATGGACTGGCACTATTTTTCTGAGATTTTCTCTGCAAGTTTGAGCAGGTATCAAAGTAGGAAGCCAGAAACAGCAATTTGAGTGCCAGTAGTCATTAGATTTTGGTAGAGACGACTTGAGTTTGATTATACTGTATACCATTCTTAAGGAAGATTAAAAAACAACTTATTTTCAGAGTTGTGTGACTTTCTCATGACAGCATCTTGGTACAGTCCATTCTCTGTCTGCAAGAATGCATCTGTACAGCATTCTGTTAGCTCTATATCTTGATTTCTAAATAGACCTTGATAAGTATTTGCACAGTTACATTTCTTTCTACCTGTGAACATTCAGTGTGGCTTAAAACTAATTGAATGGATGAATAATTATTCTTTATGCTAAAGGAATAAGAGTATTCCTCATTATCAGGTGAGCCTTTTCAATAGAAAGGTATAGTTTCTTGTGATGCAGTCACTTGAGAAAGAAAGTTGATTCTTTTTACAGGACAAGTGATAGCTAATACAGCTGCTCTTGCTCTGTCTGCAGTCACTGAGGTGGTGACAGAAGCATTTGCCAAGGACTGTTTTGCTCTGCAGTCATAGCACAGCACTGTCAAACATAAGGACTGCTGGTGTCCTCCAGCAGTTCAGGCCTCTCCACGTACTTCATTCTGGCATAGCTGCAGTTAAAGACAGAAATATGTGATGCAGAGAAAGTTTTTCGTAAAAGTAGTTTCATAGAAGCTTGTGGCATTTGGGGATTTAAAGCCAAACTTTTATATCCAAATTGGACCATATTTCTGGGGTTCAGCACTCATTGCATGAGAACTACTTGGACCTTCAGCTCTAAAAACTGGTGCTTGATTTTATTTACATTGTTGATTTAGCTACCGTGGATTAAACTACCGTGGTTTACATTTGGGTATGATGATCTTTTTTTTTTTTTTTTTCCCTTTTGTAAATGCCTAGGTAGCCAACTTGAATCCCAAGGATAATTCTTATACTCTGAAGGATTATTTATTTAAAGATGTTCAGAAAGACTGGCCTGGATACAATGAGATTGATAAACAGACATTGGAGTTAATACTTTCTAGGTAAGTTCAGTTCTCTCACTTGGGTGTCCAACCTTTTGTCTTGCTTGCATTGCGCTGAGTGAAGAGTAATTGCTGTGGGCCACATATAAAACAAATAATGTATTTAATGTGTGGTAGTAACAAAACTTATTTTATTTTTTATTTTTTCATTGTAACTTTAAGAAAGAGGGGAACAAAAACATAAAGCTATCAGATTGGACACGTGCTCTAGGAGAAAGAAAACAACAGTTTTAGAAAATGTGTTTTGCCACAGTGAAAGAACTGTGACATGGGTACTTTTTCCTTGTAACCTGAAATGTGGGTAATCCTTACAGAAAAGTTAATTCATCTCAGAATACCACCAGCACCAGTCATTTGGGATCTCCTGTAACTTCTAGTAACGATGCTGCATCAGCTTCTCCTTCCCAGGTATTTTGTGGCTTTGTAAAATTATTTATAGTGTACTAAGATATAATTTGCTCTTATGTTGGAGTAAAAGCTGTAATACAAAGCACTAGTATTATATTTGCCATATGAAAAAACTGAAGCATTTATTTCTAGTTGTATGCTTAACATTTTTTTTTGAAGATGGTTGTACTGTCAAAGACTTTAAGACTTAATGATAACATAGCCTAAAAGCTGCTATGTTTAGTCTTCTGTGTATCAGAATGTTTATTAAAATCTTCAGAAAGACAGACAAGTCTTTTATTATCTGGTAAATACATCTGGATCAGTCAGTGTCTACCCCTGTAGTGTTTGAAAAGCTGAGGCATTAGCTTAACACCTATGAAAAAACAGCACCTTGACCTTTCAAGAGCTAGCTCATCTGTAGAGACTAAAGTTGTTGGCTACCTGTTATTATCATGTACTTCCTGATTAAAATCTTAACGTTATCTTGTATTGCCCCATGATCTGTTTATCTTGGTGTGTAGGAAGGCGTTCTGACACTGTAAATGTACATATATATTTTATTATATGATTGCATGTGTTCAGGTTTCTTTGTGGTGTGGTAGTTAAAACACATCAAACGTGCACAAACATAACTGTGCTGCTGTTTAAATATAATGCTTAGGATTATATTTATTATATTAGGATTATATATATTAGGAAACCTACAATAAGCAGAAATTACAGTTGCAGTCTGCTATTTGGAGGAATATATTTCTTCTTGCTGCCATCATTTAAATCCCCGTTATGATGCCTGGTAAAAGGGAGGTCTGGATCAGTGGGTCCCACCTTCCCCCGGCCTTTTCAAACTTAAGATACTTGCATCCTGCTTTCCTATCAATAAAAAAAGACGATACAGACTCTTCAGAAGTGGCTTGAAAAAATCCATGTGAAATACATTCCTGTAAGGAAAAGTATGGTGCTTTCTTTGACTGAAACTGTATATTCCTAAATGCAATTGAAATTCATAGGAATTTGGGTACACCAGAGCCTGTTTGTAAGAATAAACTCTAAAGTACTTGAAGTCTCACACTGTTAAGATGTTTTGAGTTTAAAAAGTGGAGGCACTGCACACCTATTTTTGCCTTATTTTCTTCCCATCAAACAGCAGCAATGTGTGTGTGCTGTGGACCTGTCTGTGCTGCAAGATGGAACAGAACAGTGCCCAGAGCTCAGATTACAAGTGCAGCCAATTTGTAAATCAACATAAGCACAGCAAGTTCGTTGAGGAAGGCATGAACCTGTGTTTCAGCTGGGGAAAATAGCTGGAGTGGCAGCTGCAGCAGAACTGTTTTTTTTGACCTGTTCTTCGTCATCTCTTCTTTAGGTGTTAGATCTGTGTTCATTCGCTGCTTGTTCTTAGATGTTCTTCATTCAGCTGAATGCTGCTAATCCATTTTATTTTGCAGAAACGGCTCTCGGACTTCAACTTCATTGATCCCTTGATGAACAAGAAGCCGAGGATCTCCCACCTCACCAGTCGAGTTCAGCCATCCTTGAGCAGCCACCCACCTGCCCCCCCCAAGAAGAAAACCCTTGCCACTGCAGCACCCGCCCCACCATCCCTGCCTGCCGCCCACCTGCCTGCCTCCAATCCGCCCCAGACTGCCAGCTCCATTTCCCCCAGCACACCAGAGGGGCGTGGGACGCAAGATCTGCCTGTAGACAGCATCAGCCAAAGTGGCAGTAGCGTCTTCAAGCACCAGCAAGAAAAATATACCTCTCGGACTCCTTTGGAAACCTCAGCACCTGCCACTGGTAAATTGGAACATCCCACATTTGCAGGTGAGGAGGATGTGGTGTTGTACAAAAAGTCCATGAAGAAGGCCAAAAAGCATAAGGAGAAGGACCAAATTGAAAAGCGGGACACTACAGGAAAACAGAAAGATGAAGGAACGTTTGAAAGCAAAAAGGACCTTAGAAAGGAAGAGACTGCCGTGATGGAAAGCCCCTCTGGTTTGGAGTCAGGTGAAGGTATTAATATGCTGCTTCTCCTATCTGTTGCATGAATAGACTTTCTGAAAAGATGCTAGTAAAACCAGCAGCTAGAAACATTGTCTACTTTTTCCCTTGCTGTACTTTAAATTTCTTACTGTTATCCCTACTTTACGATAATGAAGAATTAGAAATATTTTTTTTGTCTTGCCACACATTACATTTTAGTTTCCAGTTTCTTCTTTAAAAAAAAAAAAAGGAAGAAAAGAAGAAACAAATCCCACCAAAGAGTTCAGAAGCAGAGGCTGAACTTGTTATGCAAGAGCCTTATCTAAAATTAGGTACATTTTCAAGAATTCTCACTCTGCAGTACTGAAATCCTTAAAACCAAGAAATATTCCATGGATGCCTGTTGAAAAGTAACTCTTTGTCAGAGTGCCTGGATGCTAGAAAAACACAAGTAACTGATTTATTTTTTAATTTGTCTTTCATTAAACCAATAGTTCATTAAAATTTACTGCATATTTTTAATGGACAAATTTTAAAGCTTGTACACTAATAACACTTAATTAGAAAAGCCTGATATACAGATATTGCGTGGTAGTTTACTGAAGCACAGAGTTTGGGCATAAATGTTTTTGATCATGTATTGGAACACAGGATTCATGGCAGCTTGCATTTTCATGGAAAATCTAAAACCTACAAAAACTGACACACAGTTTTCGTGAGCTTTGCTTTTAGCAGTACTGTAAGCTATTCTCCATCCTAGCCACAGAACTCACTAATAAATCAGGCTAGAAGACAGGTCTGGCCATTAGCTATCACAGCTTGAGAGCATGTTTAGGGCATGCAGGGTGCCCCTTTGAAGTATTCTTCTGCATGTAGGAAACGCGCTTTGAGGTGGTCTTTCCACATATCTGCTGTGCTCACGTGCAGTGTGAGATGACCTTGAAAATATTCACGTTTGACTGTATAAACACGTGAGCATCTTTCTCCAGATGTCAGCAACATAATTCCAAATGGCTCAGCAAACAAAAATCTGTATTAACTCTGAAGTTGGTCCTTACATTGTAGCTTTTAATTGGGCTGAGCCATTTAAGCTAATAGTGCTTGAGTTCTTGGAAGCGAAATGCTGCAATCAAAATTCTTCACAGAAGTTGTTTGTTAATGTTACTGATTCCATTTCCCTTAGATATTGTTCTGATTTCTACGTTACCTTTTTACTGTGCTTCCTGCTATTCTCCATGATCATTTTGATATTAAATGTAATCAAATTCTGTAGAAGTTTTAAAATAACTCATTTTCTCTGACTTTGCTCACGTGGCTTACAGCTATGTAAAAATGGCTAAGCATTAGCAGAAATACTGTGCTTAGACAGTGGCTGTGTAAGGTAATAATTGTCATTCGAGTATTTTTTGTTGTTGTTTTTTAAGCTTTCCAACAAACACCAATTGAAAAAAAGACACAGGTTCAGTAATATACCAGAAAAGAACACTAATTCCAGTTCCACCTTATTTTTCCTTAAAGCACCTGTTCTTATTTGTCAAAAAGATAGATGGGCCTTGAAATATTTCTTTCAAAATGATTGAGTGTATACTGTGCTTTTACAATGCCATCTAGGAGAGAAAGAGAAATTTACAAGTACAGATAACTTTGAAACCTGGTATAGCTACATTAGTGAGGAACACATCTTTCTTGTAGATTACTGAAGCCTGAATGCCGGTTATCCATATGCAATGGTCTTGTCTTTCCTGCCTAGAAGAGTGCTGAAATCAAATCTAGCTTTGGATATCCAGAAAGGGCAGAGAAGGAAGGAAAAAAAATGTGGCATAAAATGAAATTCAACCTTCTAGTCCACGTACTGCAGTCCTCAGGAACCTGAATGCTGATATAAATCAAGCTGTCTAATTGTGCAGCTATTCAAGCTGCGTAACTTCAATTGCTGTGCAAATGCCACATTATGTCTTGAATTAATAGAAGTTGACCTCTGGTTAATGCTTTGGTCATGCTGAACCTGAGAAGTAAAGTAGTCATGCCCTCTTTTTAAACCATGGTACTGTACACTGTGGAGAAGGTCGCGTGAGCCCTGTTAGTGTCTAGAGCTTGTTTTCAGTATTTCAGTGTGAGAACAGAACTCTATAGGAATTTTTTTTCAGGTCTCTTAGGTTCTTATTGTTTGGCTGTATTAAAAATCTGTTTTATCATAATTGTCTGATTTTCTGTAGGAGTTGAAGAAACTTGCACTGCCTCCACACATTCTCCTTCATCAACAGATGAACTACCAGACTACTTCAAGTGAGTAAAGTGACCATTTAAAATCTCTTTGCTGCTTATTGAGGCAGTTGAAAATTCACCTGTAAATGTCTAGTTTAGCTACAAAATTGAAAGACTACCAAAATGTAGTTGCAGAATAGTGACAAGTTTATAACAGCAGTTTCCTATAAAGGAACTTGACATTATTCTAAAATTGTGTTTTAAGTTAACCAGCTGTCTTATTTGAGTATCTGTTAAATTTTGAAATCTAAGCTTGTCCCTTTAATTACTTTGAGGGAGGAAAAATGTTAAGAACAATTTTTAATATGCTTTGGTATATTTAAAACAAACAAACGAAGAACCCACACATTTAATTTCATTCTTCTTGAAGACCAAAATAAAAGGACATGTGAGGATGTGCTGCTTTCTTTTTTGACTACAGGAGAGCTGAAAGCCACAGTACTGAGTATGAAAAGTTTGAATGAAGATCTTGTTTTCACTACTTAGCAGATTTAAGTTGGGAAGGAGGTGAGGGAAAATTAGCAGAATTTAGAATCACATTACATTTATAAAGTGTGTATATATGAACTAGCAGGACCATCAAAGTTATTTCTAAAGCTTTGATGTAAATGACCAGTGATAATTTTAAGCTGTGGCAAAACAACCAGTTTAACAACAGAATCATGGACCAAAGATCTAGAGATAAGGGAAGAACTTCACATTTTAATTTTAGCTTCTTAATTATAGCTATGAAATAGATATAAATGTGCTAAAGTCACATATTAAATGCACGTCTGCAGTGGTTGCACACACTCTTTAAAACCAAAGAAAGAATTCCCAGTTGAGTTTAATTTTAGCTTCTTAACAGAGAGTCACACATCAGATTAACATGCCAAAAAGATAAAATTTACCTAATTTTCAATTGGAAGGATTATCCTTTACACTGTAAGACAGGGAAGTAGCTTCTGCATACTTAATTCAGTAATGCGATGTGGGCAGAAAGAGTAAGTCTGGCTTTGCAGTGCACCAGTTCAGTGCTTCAAGTGTTGTGCTGATAGTTCAAACCTGTGTTTAATTCCAAATCTTTTATGGGTTAAAATAGATTCAGCTTTTTGTCCTCTGCTTCCCAAGTAAGCTGAAGGCAGTGATGCTGAGCTTTCTGTGATGAACTGAAATCTTTTGTCCTCACATAGAGAGGCATACAACTATTCTATGTGGTCTGATGTTTTAGTTGGGTGCCTCTAAGCTTTGCTAAAAGGGGAAAAAGATAATGTAAGATTTCATAAAGGTGTTTGAGTTCTGATTGGGAGTAAACACTTCAGTGGAGAATTCTCTGTGAAAGAAGCAACCTTGCAAAGAATTGTGCAGATAATCTACCTGTTGGCTACAGCTTGCTGGAAATAAGTTACATAGGGCTGCTTCAGGCATCTGCCTTGTCCTGAGGAGAAGATGGAATCCTTGAGCAAACCTTCAGATTGATCCAGTTTAAAGGATTTTGATAGTTTATTTTAGCTCCTCTTTTACCTCTAAGTACTACATAATCCATTAGTATAATATTAAAGTATGCTGCAGATAATTTCCTATCACAAATATTTAGTCAGTCAACTAGGAAAGGTGACCTCCCGGATCTGTTGGTTGAGAACCAACAGGGTGGAGGTGATTCTAGGTGGCTGTCTTTGCCATAGTGATCATGAAGTAGTTAAGTTCATAATTTTTGGCCAAGGAGAAAAAAGACAGCAATCTGTATTTTAAGAAAGCAAATCTGAAGCTACTCAGGTAGCCAGTTAATAGTGTCCTCTGGTAATTTTCTCTATAGGGTCTAGGTCTCTGTGCTGGTCACTTTCCAAGAATCACGTCTTGAATGCCAAATATCAGTCAATTCCATTCTGCTGCAAGGCAGGCAAGCAGGGCAGAAGACAGGCCTGGCCCTCATGGAATTAGGGCAGAAAACATAGAATTCAAGCAGCAAAGTCAGGACTTGTGGGGAGGATGCAGAGCTTCAGTCCCATCTGCAGTAGGGAGAAAACAGGAAAAGAGCAGAAGCTCAACTGGAATTGATGCTGGCCACTGTCGCGTCAGACAATAAAAAGGACTTTTTAAAAATATGTCAGCAGCAAAGGGAGATGAAAGGAAAACACTGCTAGTTGATACAGGTGATCACTATCAAAAGGGTTTAAGAGAAGTCGAGCAAATTTAATACCCTTTTTGTCTCAGTATTTAATAATAATGACTGATCTTTGTCTGCCTTATCCTCCAACATGGACAATCATGACTTGGAGGGAGCAGTGACTTCCAGTCTGTGGTCACTGAAGTTGTGCAGGAACAGTTGCAGCAGACCAGTGTTCCTAAGTCCATGGACCAGATGAGATCCACCTCAGAGTGCTGAAGGCATTCTGAAGATGAGTGCTGCACTTCTCTCAACCATCTAATGAAGGGTGTGAGAGTCTGGGGAGGTCTCTGCTGCCTAACCTAAACTTGGAAACTAGCTGGCGTTACAGCCATCTACAAAAAGAGCGTAGGGGAGAAACCAGGAAACTACAGACCTCTGAATCTAACCTCAGTCCCTGGAGAAGTTACAGAGAAGATTGTACTGGGGGATGTAGGAAGTCAGTTAATGAGCAAAGCTATCATCAGTCACAGTCAGTGCAGGCTCATGAAGGGAAAGTCCTGCCTTAATAATTTGATCTCCTTCTCTGAAAAGGTCACCTGGTTGGTGAGCAAAGGAAAGGCAGTGGGTATAATCTTTCTGTGTTTCAGTAAGGCCTGTGGAGCAGTCCAGCTGTGAATAAACAGGTTCACACTCCGAGTGATGAGCTGTCTCAACAGAATAGCTCAAAAGGTTGTAGGGAAGGGGGATACCATCATCAATGGCATGAAGTTCAACAAAGGAGAGTACCAGGTTCCTCACCTGGGAAACAAGTGGCAGGAGAGCAACTCTGGAGTTACTGGTTGACAGCAAGTTCATTGTGAACCACAGCAGTGTGCCTTGGCATCCAGGAGGGCAACTTGCATTGTGGAGTGCATTAAAAACAGCAGACTAGCTAGTCAAATAAGATGATTTCCCCACTACTTTCAACATTGGTGCAGCCTTGCCTTGATACTGTCTGCAGCTCTAGGCTCAACAATTTAAGAAGGATGTTAAGATCCTGAAAAACATCCAGAGGAGGGCAACAAAGCTGCTACCAGGGCTGGAAGGCATGTCTTGTGGGGAGAGGCTGCAGGCAAATGGGTTGTGTACTCTAGAGAAGACCAGAAGGTAACCTCATTGCTCTCTGCAGCCCTTTGTGGAGGGGAAGCAGAGGGAGGCAATGGGCTGTGTTTATTGTATCTGATGGGAATGGCACAAAAATGCCAAGGATAGGTTCAGACTGGGTGTTAGGAAAATATTATTTACCAAGCAGTTGGTCAAACACTGTCACAGGCTTCCCAGGGAGGTGGTGAATGCCCCATGCCTGCCAGCATTTGAGGCATTACTGCCCTGAATATCATACTCTGACTTCTGGTTAGCCTTCAAGAGGTCAGGCAGTTGGTGACGATGATCTCTGGAGGTCCTTTCTAACTGAACTATTCCATTCCATTTGTGTTCAAACATGACTAGTCATATCATCTTCCCTCGTTGTCATGCCCAGCAGGGCTTCCAGCATGGGCCAGCCTTAGGTTAGCCTCAGTCTTTTGTTTAGTCTCCATGAGACCTCACTCTGCTCTGGAGTTAACTTCTGTTCTGAGAATCTTTTGGTGCTTTTGTCACAGAATCGTTTTGTTGCTGGTAGCACATCGTGCTGAAGTGCTTGGGCCCCTGTTGGTATCTGGGTACAGACAAAGTAATCAGTTCTTCATCTTCAGGGAAGCAATTAGCTCTTTCCTTGCAGAGGAGGTGAGGCAGGGCAGGGCTCAGCAGTTAACCCTTCCCTCACTGAATCTGTTTGATACTATGAAGTGTCTTTGGTGTAAGATTGAATGTGCATTTGTGTTTTTTACTAGAAAATACATAGCTATAGTCTCATATGAGCAACGCCAAAATTATAAGGATGACTTCAATGCAGAGTATGATGAATATAGAAGTTTGCATGCTCGGATGGAGAGTATTGCCAGAAAATTCATGAAGCTTGATGAGCAACGAAAGCAGCTTTCTCCAGGGTCCAAGGAATATCAGGTAAAGAAGAGTAAAACCATGACCTTGTCTTACTTCCCTCTTACCTCCCACAGAATTCCCACAGCATTTTCAGCAAATGCAGGTGCTTCAGCTTCGAGATCCAATAAATTATGTTGACATGATTTTGAAGTGTCCAAGAAACACCAAGTAACTGGTTTTATAGCAGGAGTTATCAGATTGGCTGTAGTTTCACTGGCCGCCTCGGAGCATTCTGGTGAGAGTACTATTACACTGATGAGAAGGGAGAAGAACCAAAGGGGCCAAAAGACCAAAAGAACCCCCAGGCTTTGCTGACCTGCTGATTCCTATTATTTAAAGGGGAAACTTTTATTTTGTATACTTAGCAAGACATACAGCCACAAACTTATTTGGCTTCTAACTGTAAGTTTTAGCAAATAAAGGCATTAAAAGCTTTGTATTCCAGCGTTCAAGTCTGGGATGACTGTGTTTGGACATGCGTATTCCAAATGTTCAGTACCAGAATTCCTGAATTGTTTGTGATGAGGATGTTTGGATAAGGATGTCTGGCTAGCTGGATGTGAGGATGTCTGGCTAGCTTTTGTAAGTTTTTACACAGATGGCAGATGCATTTGTGAGTGCAGGGAGTATTTTAAAATCCCCAATACTGCTCAGTCAGACAAAGGAGAGAAGCCTTACAGAACTCACATACAAGTTCTGACCCTACATTGGCTAACTCTTGACTTCTGTGGCTTCACAAAACCATGCAACAAGTCATTTAGCCCTTATTTGAAGGCTCCACCCAATTGAGCTGCCTGTGAAAGCAAGTATTTTACAGTGGCGTCAGTGACTTCACAAAGGGAATCTTCAAACACATTCTCTTCCTGTTGCTTGTTTACAGATTTAATTGCAGATCTGGGCTATGTTCTATGTTTGTTGGCCTGTTTTTTTTCTTTTCTTTGTGTGACTCAGAAAAGAGTGATGACTCTTGGATAAGAAAATATCTTGAGTTGAACTGCTTTCTAATGCTCTGGTTGTATTTTCTAGTAGTGATGAAATGTTCTTTATATTGTTTTCACATTTCAATCCTTCTGTTTTTTAAGATGCTTCATGAGGAAGTCCTAGAACAGTATCGAAAGATACAACAGGTATGTGTAGCACCAGGTCTGTGGGAGTTAGAAACTGGAATGGGCTTTTGGCCATTTTTAAGCAGAGGACATGAAATACTCAACTTCAGATATTTCCATGTCTTTTAATTTTCTTTTTATCTTTGCAGTCTAGTCCCAACTACCGCGAAGAGAAACACAGATGTGAATATCTCCATAACAAGCTATCTCACATTAAAAGACTTATAGATGAATTTGACAAAGAGCAATTAGAGTTACAGCACTAGTCTTCTGCTTGGACCAGCACATGTGAATGAATGGAAACTTATTTATTTAAAATTTCAGATGAGTTGCTCTAAGATTCTAAGAAGACTGAACTTTTGCATTACGGAAGTTTTTCAGTATTAGTATACTTGAGTTGACTACTTCTGTTGTTGCTGATGTTGTTTATATGCATATTTGAAGCTGCTTTCTCTGGTCCCTTTTTTTCTTCAAGACTTATGTTTGTCCATAAAAATCATTTTACCAGTAGGTGCTGGGACCCAGTACATCTACTGTGAAGTTCTGCACATTTTAAGAAAATAGTGTAGCAAATTGAAATACTTTTGGATAAATATAAGGCTATTTTTCTGACCTTTCTTGTTAATGCAAACTCTTTGCCTTAAATGGTAGAAGGTTTAGAAATTTGCACAAAAAATACAAAAAAAGAAAAAAACAATGACAACAAAACAAGAAAAAAAAACAAAAAACATTGTTTTGGAGGGTTAAGAAGGTGTTGTATATAAGCCTATATACAGCCCATCTTTGTTATTAGAGAAACTCATCACTGCAACTTAAATCCCCCATCGCAATGGTTGCCTTAAGGTGTTTGCTTGTGTGTATTTAGTGTAGTTAAATCGTTAGCCTACACTGCTTCCCACCTTGCTGAAACACCTGGGAAGCACTACATGGCCTACCAGTGTCTGAAAGTGTGTGCCTGATGTGTGTATGCAAAAATGTGTGGGTGTGAGCATGCATGATGAGGAGGGGAAAAAAAGAAAAAAAGAAAAAAAAAGCTGCTACTCCAACTACTCTAAGTAGGCCAAACGCTCAGGTTAAAACAACTGACGAGTGTTGCTCTAGGTTTTTTTTGTTTGTTTTTTTCCTACAAAATTGCTACTTCTATTGTGGAAGATGAGAGCATTTCCATTTCAGTAGTTTGTCAGCTTTATTAATGTTGGTAAAATTGATACTTTAAAGAAAAAAAAATAAACAGATATATAGTTTTGGGGCAAGACTATTAAACTAAACATGTAGGTTACCTATTTATATACTGCTATAAAGTATTTTTTGAAGAGAGTTATGCAAAGATGCTATTGCCTACATGAAATGTATATTTAAAGATTTTTTTGTCCTGGGTGCCAGGAGTATAACAAAGAACAGATGTATTTAACTATGGAATACTGTGATCACGAAACAGCACAAATTTTCATTTCATGCAGTTTCTATTTTCTTTTGGTTTAATTCACCGCTTGCTTTGTCATGTGAAAACACGGGTTATCTGGTCAGAATAGAGCAAAATCTTACTTTATCTTATGTTTGTCTTTTCAAAATGCAGCCAACAGAAAAGGGAAGCACTATGTTTACAAATATGATTTTGGAATGTTTGCCAAAATAGTGGTAATATCTCTAATAAAATTTATCTCCAGCATAAAAATAAATAAATAAATAAACTGTTGTATATCACTGTAAACCAGAAAATGTTTGAAAATATGCATTCAAATAAGTGGGGATTTTTGCCTTAAGTTTGTGGGTTCAGATATCTTGCAGTCGCGAAGATGAAACAGCACGCAGAGGCATTCTCTTCTGTTGCATGACTTGTATGACATATTTGAGGCCAAGTTGTCTGTGGGTCCCTTGGCTTAACCTTCACATTTCAAATGGCATAGTAAAGGGATGGCCTCTTGCTGAGCAGTAAGAGCTGCATTCATCTGGGCTCAAGCACAGGGGCATGCGGACAGCAGTGCCTAGGTGTAAGTGCAGGAGCTGTTAACTGCTCTGCATCTGCTTTGGATGGCTGGATTTCAACCCAACTTTCAGCAAAGTGTCTTCTCATTGGGAAGCTTCTTATACTGGATTCTGTTTTGGCAGTGCAGTGCTCTTTGTCTAAGCTGTGTACAGATCTGAGTTCAGCTGCCATTGTGAGACACGCAGTGCTGGTATACAGCTGTCCACGTGTCATTACCATTCACTGAACTGCCACTGTGTAACTGAGATGAGTGTGTTTAACAATTTTTTCTCCTCCTTGTATGTGAAAAGACTGACCTGTATTTGCATGCATCTTCTGGTTTACTACCTGTGTGTCTGTTGCAGCTGGAGGTTAATGCTACTTGAGAGGTCCGCCACTGTGCATCACCATGAGATCTGACAAGCTACTGTAAAGACCTTAATTGAAGGTTTTGCTCATTTGCATCAAGCATTTCTTAAGCCTTGCAAGTATACCAAACAGCCTATGTAAAATTGTGGCACTATTTTGCAATACATATCTCTCGTTGCCCTTGAGCTGCCATTCCTGTTTGGCAGATGTGGAAGAGCCCACTGACTCTAGGCCTGTGACTTTATTGCCCTGCCCCATACAAGTGTCCTGCTTGCTCAGAGGAGCAAGCACTGCAGATGGCGGCATGCTGGCTGGGGATACACTACAACAGGTCTGGAGCAAATGACTGATGTAGAGGGGCAGATGCTCCTCCTCCTGAAAGGAAGCTGGATCTCACTGCGGTTTCAAAAAACACGGAGATGTGAGGGGGTGTCAGCCCTCTCCAGCTGTCTGGAAAAAAAAAATAATCATCACAAGTTATGAGGACTGGTTTCCCATCTTGTTGTGGTTTGCAGGGGAAAAACTATGCCCAAAGAAAACTTTTTTAAAATAGTAGCTATGCTCTAAACCATCACAGGAAGCAGATCACTGTTGACTGCTTCCAAAGTCTTCATTTGATCTTGTCACTTATCAAAAAGTAAAAATATTTGAAATTGTTTTGTAATACATGTAAGTATTGGAAGCAAAGTTGCTGTTTTAAACAAGTTGAATTAAAGTGTTGATATTGTAACCTTGTTCATTTGTTAGCTTTCTTTAAATAGTGTTGTTACAACCAGTCTTTCTGGATATGTTAATGTTGATCCATGTGAAGGCTTATGGCTACTTTGAAGTATGATTCTTCTCAAAAGTTTTGCTCTACTCTGTGTACCTGAGGATGGAGGGATGTGGCCAGCAGTTCTGTACCCTTCTTCTGTGTAAGGGTATGGGATTGTTTCATGGAGGGCAGCATCTGGGACGGCTTACAACAGGGCTGTGACTTCCCCTCTCTGAGTCAGAGAGTAGCGCAGAACTTTTTTTCAGTTGTTTCCATGCAAACTGTATTAAAACTCTGTGCATGAAACATCTTTGGGGCATTTTGTCAATGAACATTTGAGCCATTGTTGCCCTTCTGTTCTGCATCAACTTGAGTTCAATAAAATGTTCAATTTGCAACTCTGAGTTGTGGGGCACTCCTTGTCTTGGGGGGGATTGGGGCAGGGCAGGGAGCTGAACACCATTTGCAGAACAAGGTCAGAGAGCAGCAGGGGCATTGCTGCTCCAAGCACCCTGCTCCAGGCTGGGTGACCCATGCCTAAAATCTTAACAAAGCCCAGAGCCAGGGTCTTCCTTCCCAGAATCATGGAATCGTTTGAGCTGGAAGGGACTTTGAAAGGCTGTGTAGTCCAACCCCTTGAACAGGGGACACCTTCAGTTGGATCAGATGCAAACAAGGGGAGGGGAGGAGAAGGGAGGGAAGGGAAGGGAAGGGAAAAGGGAAGGGAAAAGGGAAGGGAAGGGAAGGGAAGGGAAGGGAAGGGAAGGGAAGGGAAGGGAAGGGAAGGGAAGGGAAGGGAAAAGGGAAGGGAAAAGGGAAGGGAAAAGGGAAGGGAAGGGAAGGGAAAAGGGAAGGGAAGGGAAGGGAAGGGAAGGGAAGGGAAGGGAAGGGAAGGGAAAAGGGAAGGGAAGGGAAAAGGGAAGGGAAAAGGGAAGGGAAAGGAAAAGGGAAGGGAAGGGAAGGGAAGGGAAGGGAAGGGAAGGGAAGGGAAGGGAAAAGGGAAGGGAAGGGAAAAGGGAAGGGAAAGGAAAAGGGAAGGGAAGGGAAGGGAAAAGGGAAGGGAAGGGAAGGGAAGGGAAGGGAAGGGAAGGGAAGGGAAGGGAAGGGAAAAGGGAAGGGAAGGGAAAAGGGAAGGGAAGGGAAAAGGGAAGGGAAGGGAAGGGAAAAGGGAAGGGAATGGAAAAGGGAAGGGAAGGGAAAAGGGAAGGGAAGGGAAAAGGGAAGGGAAGGGAAAAGGGAAGGGAAGGGAAGGGAAAAGGGAAGGGAAGGGAAGGGAAAAGGGAAGGGAAGGGAAGGGAAGGGAAGGGAAGGGAAGGGAAGGGAAGGGAAGGGAAGGGAAGGGAAGGGAAGGGAAGGGAAGGGAAGGGAAGGGAAGGGAAGGGAAGGGAAGAAGAAGGGAGTTTTGCTGCAGCCAGCAGGAAGAGTGCTTGTTCAATGACCTCCTTGTGACCACACCAGTAGAAGAATTAACTGGAATTAAAAGTTATGGTAGTGATGAAGCTCAGAGAGCCATGCTCTCATGCAGTGAATTTTCTTAGGCTGACAAGAGTATGCCTTGGCTATTGGTCCTTCAGACAAAGTGCTCGGGAAGCAGATCAAAACCGCCAGCTTTCTCTGACCAGCTCTTGAAAGTCTCCAAGGCCCTGTGCACAGAGGAAACAATTGTGCTCAGGACTGAAGTATGGATGGAACAACGATGCTGGAACATAGAAACACATGTTTATCTCAAAGCAGACACCAGAAGCCAGCAGCCTTGAGCAGTGTGCCAACCTGACCGGTGGCAGAAAAGGATGATTTATGTGAACACTTTGAGGGACTCCAGACTGCCCCTGGCATCCACCAACTCTCCTGGTAATCACGTTCTTCTAAGCAAGTGCAGAGAAGTTGAATTTTATCCTGTGATGATGGTAGCTCAGATAAGGACTTACAGAGTTGTGTTTATGCTGTTTCCAATAGTGACCATTGCTCTGATTCTCTTCTGGTCTTCTAATAGAGGGAACTGCCAGGAGAAATAATCTCATGGGTTACTGCAAGAGTCACAAGGATACACACTACATGGAAAGCAATAGAATTGTGTGACAGGAAGAGGCAGACCTGATTTTGTTTGAATTTGATCCTCTACATCACCAACTAATTAAGAAAAACTTGAAATGGGTTTTTTTCTTCTCTAACAATTTGAAGAAAATCTGGTGGTTTTCTTCCTAAAAAGAATCTCTATCTTTCAGGGTTTGTTTTATATTAATTCAGTAAATCCCCACAGCAGGGCTGAGAACAAAGCATGGAAATTAAATTTTAGCCATTATAAAGCAAGGAGCTCATGTGAGCATGTAACAAGCAGGACGGACTTCTATGAAATGGCAGCAAGTTAAAGTCTTTGGCAAGTAAATATTGACCACCAGCGAGGTGAGCGACAGAAAGTAAACACCGAGCACAGCAAGAGGCAGTGCCTCTGATAGAAACAAGGGCAGCAATCTCACATCTCCCTGGAGTCTTTGTCCCAGCGGGGTGACGTGCTGCTGACAGACAGCAAATCTCTGCCTAGAACATCCATCCCCAGCCCAGCTGCCCGTGCAGCTACCATGGAGCAAACGTACCTTCTCCTTTCTCTTTTTTATTATTATTATTATTATTTCAGGGTGATGAGGCTTTGTTTTGCTGCAGTTGTTTTTGTTTGGTTTGGTTTTTTGGGTTTGTTTTTTTTTTTTGGTGGTGGGTTTTTTTTGAGAGAGGAGAGAGAGCAATAACCCACAGACCCTTTCGAGCATCTCTATGCAACATACCTCCTCCAGATTATTTTTCTTCTCTTATTTCTAAGCAGATAATAAACTTCCCTTCAGCAGCCGGAAAAATTTTAATTGGAACATTCATCCTTCTTAGGTGCCCCAGTGGTAACCAGACAGAAAAGGCTGTAGGAAAAAAAAGAACATCTGCAGGACAGAAAATCTGAAGGAAGTCAGAATTCATTAATTCAGGCACCCACAAAAACAACTTTTTTTTTTTTCACCTCAAATTGCTTCGTTATGTCAAAAGTGACTAAGAGCACTTTTTCCCTCTTGCCCTCAACTGTAGAATACAGCCAACAAAAGGAAGTGGTGAATCTGAAGGCATCCAGGCAGAGGAAATCACCTCCACTGAGGAGCTCCTGCCATGGCTGGACTCCCATTTCCACCAGCAGCAAAGCCCTCAGCTCACTGCCCTACCTCAGGGCACTGAAGTCGATGCTGCCATTCTCTCCATGCTGGATGAAGCACTTTGAGAAGTAAGTAGCAAAAGGTGAGATGACCAAGGAAAATGAGGGCAATAAAATGAAGACAGTCACAAGAATACTTCAACAAGGACACAGCAAGCTGTCCCTGCTTCCAGGAGTGAGGCTGGTTTAGCCTGCCTTTCTGGGCCACACTGCCAACACTTGGCACACTCCCTGCCAGAATTCAGCCCCTTTCCTGTGTTTGCTCAGTGCAGCCATGCACAGGGCTGCGCGTTTTTCCAGCATACAATGGCAAACTACTGTAACAATATTTACCATTGTTCTTCACCAGGAATGAGCTGAGCCGTGGCTATCAGAAGGCTCAGTTTCCCCAGGCACCCCAAAGTTCAGCCTGTTCAAACCCAAGATCTGCCAGCAAGATAGCCTTCTGGAAAAACCTCGCAGGATGCACAGGCTGCGGCAGAGCCAGGCGCATTGCAAAAACACTTTTGATCTCAGTTACATCCCCAAAGCTCTGAGGTGATGAGAAAAAATTCCGCAGGAAGATTTGCCATGTTTTTTCAGTCCTTAAAACCAACCCAAGCCTGTTTCTCACCAGGCTGCGGCAGCGTCTTCGCCCTTACCTTGCCTGACCTGCAGCAGAACACTGCGGCTTCCCCCTGCCCTCTGCTCCAGGCTCTGCTCCTCCTGGCGGGCACCTTCTCCTGCAGCCTTCCTGCTTGCTTTGGCAGAAGGAGCAGGGATGTGCATCTGATCAGGTAGGTCTGCCTTTTTCCACCGCTGGGGTAAAGTTTCTGCAGTTCAAACGGGTTGCTGGATCTGCTGTGATTTCTGACATTCTGCAGAGATTGCCTCATGTCTGCCCACGAAAAGTTTCCTCCAGGACAAAGATGTTTTGAGTCAGCGACCCAGTGTTTGCTGAAAAGCACTGCCAGCTCTTTCCGGAGGCATAATGTTATGGAAAGAAAACAGACCAGGCTGCCTCAGAGAAGGACAGCATGGCTTGTTTGTTAGAGGTCAGGCTGTGTCCTGTTCTGCCTCCTCATGCTCACAGTGCTCGGGTTTCAAAGCTGCATGGCTGCTGGCATCTCTGCTGCCTGACCAGGAGCACCTCACACGGCCCTCTGTGAGTCACTGCAGGAACAGGCAATACGGATATGGGGAGGACCCAACAGTGTTGACTTAGGCAAGAAAATCTTGGGCCTGAGAAAATCTGTGACAAGATTCTGTTAAAAAAAAAAAGAAAGAAAAGAAAAAGAAACGCATCCAAACTAGAGGCAAATCTGGGTGCATACCATCAAGGAGAATCCACCAAATGGAGGTGGCTGGAGGAGTAGATGCGTCCTCAGGTCATTTGGAAGGAGAGCCTTTCCCATGGCTATTACAAACTGCTTGTCCTTATAACAGCTCCTGAGCAGAAAAGTCACCCTGATGAGCGTTCACACACCTCACCTTGCATCCTAACATGCAAAGTGATTCACAAGATGGTGCAACTCCCCCACCAACACAAGGAAAGACCTGAATCACCTAATAAATTAATTGTGCTTTGTTATTATCACCCAGAAAACTCTTTCTGTTTATGCATAGACAAATCAGACAAGCTATGCCATTGGTAACACGAAACTTCAGGTTGTTGCAGCAAGATGTGCCAGCTTTATGAAGCAAGGCAGCTTTTTGAAGCAAGGGCAGTGTCTTCCACATGGGCTGCTAAGGGGTATTGTGAGGTCAGGTCATGGAGATGCCCACTGACTGGGTGGTAAACAATAAAACGATCAAGACAATTCAACCTTCATCATTTATTTACTCTGCAAAATATTTTTTTTTCCTCCTGATTCCAGTTAGGAGTGAAAGGAGACATAGCCAATGACTGTACGCTCTAATTTTCTCCCTGTTAAAGACATTTGTCACTGTGATGCTGAGGGACACACTGCCTCTTTACGTGCAGCTCCAGCCTTTACACAAAGCACACTCTGACATGCCTCTGCTTCCTGAATGTACAAAACGCTTGTCACCTTGTTAAGGCACAATATTTTCTTTCCAGTGTGCTTCACAAGAGGTCATTTTCTCAGTGAGAATAAATCTCTAGGCAATGAAAGTCCTTAAATAATACAAAAAAAAAGAAGAGAGAAACAAGAAAGAAAGAAAAAAAAGGAAAGAAAGAAGAAAGAAGAAAGAAAGAAAGAAGAAGAAAGAAAGAAAGAAAGAAGAAAGAAAGAAAGAAAGAAAGAAAGACAAGACAAAGAAAGAAAGAAAGAAAGAAAGAAAGAAAGAAAGAAAGAAAGAAAGAAAGAAAGAAAGAAAGAAAGAAAGAAAGAAAGAAGAAAGAAGAGAGAGAGAGAGAGAGAGAGAGAAAGAGAAGAGAGAGAAAAAAAGAGAAAGAGAAAAAAAGAGAAAGAGAAAGAGAAAGAGAAAGAGAAAGAGAAAGAGAAGAGAAAGAGAAAGAGAAAGAGAAGAGAAGAGGAAAGAGAAAGAGAAAGAGAAAGAGAAAGAAGGAAAGAGAAAGAGAAAGAGGAAGAGAAGAGAAAGAGAAAGAGAAAGAGAAAGAGAAAGAGGGAAAGAGAAAGAGAAAGAGTAAGAAAAGAGAAAGAGAAAGAGAAAAAGAACGGAGGGGGGAGGGGAGGGGGAGGGGAGGGGAGGGGGAGGGGAGGAGGGGAGGGGAGGAGGGGAGGGGAGGGGAGGGGAGAGGGGAGGGGAGGGGAGGGGAGGGGAGGGGGGAGGGGAGGAAGGAAAGGGAAGGGAAGGGGAGGGGAGGGGAGGGAGGGGAGGGGAGGGGAGGGGAGGGGAGGGGAGGGGAGGGGAGGAGGGAAGGGAGGGAGGGGAGGGGAGGGGAAGGGGAGGGGAGGGGAGGGGGAGGGGAGGGGAGGGGAGGGGAGGGGAGGGGAGGGGAGGGGGAGGGGAGGGAGGGGAGGGGAGGGGAGGGGAGGGGAGGGAGAGGGAAGGGGAGGGGAGGGGAAGGGGAGGGGAGGGGGAGGGAGGGAGGGGAGGGGAGGTGAGGGAGGAGGGCGGAGAGGGAGGGGAGGGGGAGGGAGGGGAGGGGAGGGGAGGGGAGGGGA